>NW_026600228.1:290000-360000 GCF_029448725.1 Salvelinus fontinalis
CTGTTATGATGGAGCAGAGAGGGCTGTTATGATGGAGCAGAGAGGGCTGTTATGGAGGAGCAGAGAGGGCTGTTATGGAGGAGCAGAGAGGGCTGTTATGGAGGAGCAGAGAGGGCTGTTATGATGGAGCAGAGAGGGCTGTTATGGAGGAGCAGAGAGGGCTGCTATGGAGGAGCAGAGGAAATCAAAAGCAGAGGCAGTTTTCAGAGGAATTGGAAAATCTGTTCCCAATGGCAGCCTTTTCCCTATTTAGTGCACAACCTGGGCCCTGGTCAAATATATATAGGGACTATGGTGCCATTTGGGTAGACAGAGGGGACCATTTTCACTGGGCTACAATGTGGGATGAACAGAGTCATGCTCCATTTTCAGCCAGCCCTGACAACTGCACTTTTAAATGACACCCGATACCCCGGCACTGCTAGGCTCTGCTAGGGACACACTGGAGAGAGGGAGGAGGGGAGGAGGGAGGAGGGGAAAGAAGGAGGGGGGAGCGACAGACGCCAGCTTTGCACATCTCAATCCCACAGCAGTAGCTCAGTAACAGTGGTAGCAATGGTAGCTCCAGTAGTATCTATACTCACTCTCACAGTGTTAGCAGAGTTAAACTAAGGAGCCAGCCCAGGCCAGGGTGAGAGTTAGGCCATATTGTTGAGATAATACCCTCTACTCTGCATTGTCACAAATAAACAGGTGCTTTACATGTGTCTGTTTAGGGTTAGGGTCAGAGACAGGGCTACATAACACAAATAGACATGTACACTGCTCTATCAGGGCTCTATCAGGGTTCTATCAGAGCTCTATCAGGGCTCTATCAGGGCTCTATCAGGGTTCTATCAGGGTTCTATCAGGGCTGTATCAGGCATCTATCAGGGTTCTATCAGGGCTCTATCAGGGCTCTATCAGGGTTCTATCAGGGTTCTATCAGGGTTCTATCAGGGCTGTATCAGGCATCTATCAGGGTTCTATCAGGGCTCTATCAGGGCTCTATCAGGGTTCTATCAGGGTTCTATCAGGGTTCTATCAGGGCTGTATCAGGCATCTATCAGGGTTCTATCAGGGCTCTATCAGGGCTCTATCGGGGTTCTATCAGGGCTCTATCAGGGCTCTATCGGGGTTATATCAGGGCTCTATGAGGGCTCTATCAGGGTTATATCAGGGCTCTATCGGGGTTCTAACAGGGCTCTATCATGGCTCTATCGGGGTTCTATCAGGGCTCTATCATGGCTCTATCAGGGTTATATCAGGGCTCTATCAGGGCTCTATCAGGGTTATAGCAGGGTTCTATCAAGGCTGTATTAGTGTTCTATCAATGCTCTATCGGGGTTATATCAGGGCTCTATCAGGGCTCTATCAGGGTTATATCGGGGCTCTATCAGGGCTCTATCAGGGTTATAGCAGGGTTCTATCAGGGCTGTATTAGTGTTCTATCAGGGCTCTATCCGGCATCTATCAGGGTGCTATCAGGGCTGTATCAGGGTACTATCAGGACTGTATCAGGGTTCTATGAGGGCTCTATCGGGGTTCTATCAGGGCTCTATCAGGGCTCTATCAGGGTTATAGCGGGGTTCTATCAAGGCTGTATTAGTGTTCTATCAGGGTTCTATCAGGGCTGTATCAGGGTTCTATCAGAGTTCTATCAGGGCCCTAGCAGGACTCTATCAGGGCTCTATCAGGGCTACCAGACAGGAATAGAGTATAGGAATATACAGAATGTACCAACAGTTTTACTGTCTATTCCTATTGGTTAGTATGTTGTGTCTTAATGCCATTACAGTGATTTGAGCTGATAGAAAGACCGGTCCGTGCTTCAGCATTATGAGGGTTTGGGAAATAAAATGCTGACTGTTGAGTTCACTTTTATCTGCTTTGATAAACACCTGATAGACCATATATCTATGGGCTGCAGAAGTGGAGCAGTAGAGCAGTGGAGTCTAGCTGAAGCATGTTCTAGCTGGTCAAAGCCTCACGTGGAAACAGTGGAAAACATTCATATATATTAACCCCTTGATGGATGACTGGGGCCGGAGAGAGAGTGAGGAAGAGAAGAGAGAGGGGGGGGGACGAAGGAACAAGAGAACAAGAGAAGGAAGGAGAGAATGAGAGAGAGCAGGAGAGGCAGATTTCCCTGTTGGTGTGTGTTAATTAGTACAGAGCAGATAAAGGCTGAGCCTGCTGCAGCTTGTCAGTGTGTGACCTGTTGAGACGGGATGGGATGGGATTACATCTCCAGCTGCTCACTCTCTAAACTCCACACACACTTCCTGTCCCACCACACCCCAACCCTCGTTACAGCCTTTATAAAGGCATGGCGTTATACGTCATTAAAGAGGATAAGCGTCATTAAAGGATAGGCTAATAAAACTTAAGGATAGGCTAGGATCCCAGCTCAGTGTGTCAGTCGTATTACTAATCATAACGTGGAACTGGGACTGTCTGTGGAAACGTCCTGGAATAAAATGAGGAATACTTCCGGAACAGATCCTTCAGGAAACAACATGATCTATGAGCAATTGTTTTGCAATAGGGGAATGATCTGTAAGGGCTTGAGACAAGTGAAAGTTAAGAACACATCATAGAAATGGTAGAAACCAGTAGCATGCATCCAGTATGAGGGATGGGGTGAGAGAGGACAGAGTGGGAAACCAACACTCATCCCATGGGTTGTCTAATTAAACCTATTGAGTTACACTTAAACTGTATGTGTGTAATACTTTGGCATACTGGCCCCTCTGGTGAAGCCCAGCACTTGCTATTGTCATGCAGGGAAACCGGGTCCGACCCTTTTTTGACACACACACACACGCACGCACGCACGCACGCACACACACACACACACACACACACCTCCAGCTGGGTTGACACCTGGTCAGTCGTAGACATTCCTAAAGACAGGAACCTTAATCCTCAGATTAGCCCAGTGTCCAGTCTGTCTGTCAATCAGCCTGAGAATACTGGGGGAGGCTGTACCACTACCATACCCAAGCAACACTGGGACTACTACTCACTACTACTCACTATGGAGCAGTCACATGCCTGTTTAGACTCACCTAGCAACACGCTACATACCTAAAGTAGTATGGAGCAGTCACAGGCCTCTTTAGACTCACCTAGCAACACACTATATACCTAAAGCACTATGTAGCAGTCACAGGCCTGTTTAGACTCACCTAGCAACACACTATATACCTAAAGTACTATGGAGCAGTCACAGGCCTCTTTAGACTCACCTAGCAATACACTATATACCTAAAGCACTATGTAGCAGTCACAGGCCTGTTTAGACTCACCTAGCAACACACTATATACCTAAAGTACTATGTAGCAGTCACAGGCCTGTTTAGACTCACCTAGCAACACACTATATACCTAAAGTACTATGGAGCAGTCACAGGCCTCTTTAGACTCACCTAGCAACACACTATATACCTAAAGTACTATGGAGCAGTCACAGGTCTCTTTAGACTCACCTAGCAACACACTATATACCTAAAGTACTATGGAGCAGTCACAGGCCTCTTTAGACTCACCTAGCAACACACTATATACCTAAAGTACTATGGAGCAGTCACAGGCCTGTTTAGACTCACCTAGCAACACGCTATTTACCTAAAGTACTATGGAGCAGTCACAGGCCTCTTTAGACTCACCTAGCAACACGCTATTTACCTAAAGTACTATGGAGCAGTCACAGGCCTCTTTAGACTCACCTAGCAACACACTATATACCTAAAGTACTATGGAGCAGTCACAGGCCTCTTTAGACTCACCTAGCAACACACTATATACCTAAAGTACTATGGAGCAGTCACAGGGCTCTTTAGACTCACCTAGCAACACACTATATACCTAAAGTACTATGGAGCAGTCACAGGCCTCTTTAGACTCACCTAGCAACACACTATATACCTAAAGTACTATGGAGCAGTCACAGGCCTCTTTAGACTCACCTAGCAACACACTATATACCTAAAGTACTATGGAGCAGTCACAGGCCTCTTTAGACTCACCTAGCAACACGCTATATACCTAAAGTACTATGGAGCAGTCACAGGCCTGTTTAGACTCACCTAGCAACACGCTATATACCTAAAGTACTATGGAGCAGTCACAGGCCTCTTTAGACTCACCTAGCAACACGCTATATACCTAAAGTACTATGGGGCAGTCACAGGCCTCTTTAGACTCACCTAGCAACACGCTATATACCTAAAGTACATTTATTCTAATTTCCTCATCCTTGCATGAAGGACCCAGAAGCCTAGAAGGGAACGTAGAATCCTATAGCACATGAAGCTAACGCATCCTCTGTGGTGGGCAGAAATGTAAGTACTAGACACTGGGGCAGTGGAATTACAGAACAGGGGTATAAGCAGTAGATCTACCGTTGTTGTTAAAGGAAACCAGTTAATGTGGATTCTTTGGGAGAACATTCCCATGCTCTCAGGGTCCCCATATAAAATAATAGATACCAAATACCGTCCTCTCTTCTAAACATCCTCACAGCTTCAGACAGGCAGAGAAAGAGAAACTATTTACAGCTCTGATATGGTTCTGCTGAGAGCTGGTGTTTTCCTGTTGGTCTGTAGTAGAGGCTGTGCCAGTGAAAGTCCTGGGATAAACAGCTTTTCTCTTAAACCCTTGATAGCCCCACAACTCACAGGGCTAGCAGGTTATACAGGAAGGTTAGGCTAAGGTGTGGGACTGGAGCTGGGGCTGAGGTATGGGGCTAGGCTGGGGCTGAGGTATGGGGCTAGGCTGGGGCTGAGGTATGGGGCTAGGCTGGGGCTGAGGCATGGGGCTAGGCTGGGGCTGAGGTATGGGGCTGGGGCTGAGATATGGGGCTAGGCTGGGGCTGAGGCATGGGGCTAGGCTGGGGCTGAGGTGTGTGGCTAGGCTGGGGCTGAGGTATGGGGCTAGGCTGGGGCTGAGGTATGAGGCTAGGCTGGGGCTGAAGTATGAGGCTGGGGCTGAGGTATGGGGCTAGGCTGGGGCTGGGGAAGAGATATGTGGCTAGGCTGGGGCTCAGGTATGAGGCTAGATTGGGGCTGAGGTGTGTGGCTAGGCTGGGGCTGAGGTATGGGGCTAGGCTGGGGCAGAGGTATGAGGCGTGGCTGGGGCTGGGGCTGAGGTATGAGGCTAGACTGGGGCTGAGGTGTGTGGCTAGGCTGGGACTGAGGTATGGGGCTAGGGCTGAGGTATGAGGCTAGGCTGGGGCGGAGGCTGAGTATGAGGTTTGGGGCTAGGCTGGGGCTTAGGTATGGCTGACGTATCCGACAGGGGATAAAGCTGGAGGTGGACTGAGAGAGGCCCAGGGACTAAGAGCTTTCTCCATTTCAGGGCTTGTGAATGCCACCCCACAACTGTCTGGGCATGCATATCTGTGGGTGTGGGGGTGGGGGGGGTCTGTGTCCGGTTGGTCAGTCTGAGAATGTTGAACCATTACCACCCGAAGTGCCACTGACGCTCCTCCACACAACTGCTGTCCAGTCAGCACATCTCCACAACACCTGTCTGAATACCCCCCCCCCCTCGTGTGTATGTGTGTGTGAATTGTGTAAGTGTGTCTCTCTCTCTTTCCCCATGGCCCCACACACAGACACAGGAATAGATAACCCCCAAAGAGCGTGTGAGCAGAACGAACACATGCACACACACTCACACACATACGTACATCTTGCGGAAGCTCAGAAAATAGATTTACTCTGAGAAACAACCAACCAATTATCGCCCCCAATAATAAAGCCATTGAACCTCAAGAGCAGTATATTGAACACTTCTCCATGCATCTGTAACCTCTATAACACTTCTCCATGCATCTATAAGCTCTAGAGCACTTCTCCATGCATCTATAACCCCTATAACACTTCTCCATGCATCTATAACCTCTAGAACACTTATCCATGCATCTATAACCTCTATAACACTTCTCCATGCATCTATAACCCCTATAACACTTCTCCATGCATCTATAACCTCTAGAACACTTATCCATGCATCTATAACCTCTATAACACTTATCCATGCATCTATAACCTCTATAACACTTTTCCATGCATCTAGAAGCTCTAGAACACTTCTCCATGCATCTATAACCTCTATAACACTTTTCCATGCATCTATAACCTCTATAAGACTTCTCCATGCATCTATAACCTCTAGAACACCTTTCCATGCATCTAGAAGCTCTAGAACACTTCTCCATGCATCTAGAAGCTCTAGAACACTTATCCATGCATCTATAACCTCTATAACACCTTTCCATGCATCTAGAACCTCTATAACACTTCTCCATGCATCTATAACCTCTATAACACTTATCCATCCATCTATAACCTCTATAACACCTTTCCATGCATCTATAACCTCTATAACACTTCTCCATGCATCTATAACCTCTATAAGACTTCTCCATGCATCTATAACCTCTAGAACACTTATCCATCCATCTATAACCTCTCGAACACTTCTCCATGCATCTATAACCCATATAACACTTATCCATGCATCTATAACCTCTAGAACACTTATCCATGCATCTAGAAGCTCTATAACACTTCTCCATGCATCTGTAACCTCTAGAACACTTTTCCATGCATCTATAACCCATATAACACTTCTCCATGCATCTATAACCTCTAGAACACTTCTCCGTGCATCTAGAAGCTCTAGAACACCTCTTCACGCATCTATAACCTCTAGAACACTTCTCCGTGCATCTATAACCTCTAGAACACCTCTTCACGCATCTATAACCTCTAGACCACTTCTCCATGCATCTATAACCTCTAGAACACTTCTCCATGCATCTAGTTTAGAACTGTCATTACAGAAGTTATGATGATAGTCTTAACAAGAACCTTTAACAGGATCGATGGACTAACGGAGCAAAGGGCAGTGTGTGTCTGTGTGTCTGTGTTAATGTGTGTGTGTGTGTGTGTGTCTGTGTTAATGTGTGTGTGTGTGTGTGTGTGTGTGTGTGTGTGTGTGTGTGTGTGTGTGTGTGTGTGTGTGTGTGTGTGTGTGTGTGTGTGTGTGTGTGTGTGTGTGTGTGTGTGTGTGTGTGTGTGTTAATGTGTGTGTGTTAATGTGTGTGTGTGTGTCTGTGTTAATGTGTGTGTGTGTGTGTGTGTGTGTGTGTCTGTGTTAATGTGTGTGTGTGTGTGTGTGTGTGTGTGTGTGTGTGTGTGTGTGTGTGTGTGTGTGTGTGTGTGTGTGTGTGTGTGTGTGTGTGTGTGTGTGTGTGTGTGTGTGTGTGTGTGTGTGTGTGTGTGTGTGTGTGTGTGTGTGTGTCTGTGTTAATGTGTGTGTGTGTGTGTGTGTCTGTGTGTCTGTGTTAATGTGTGTGTGTGTGTGTGTGTGTGTGTGTGTGTGTCTGTGTTAATGTGTGTGCGTGTGTGTGTGTGTGTGTGTGTGTGTGTGTGTGTGTGTGTGTATGTGTGTGTGTGTGTGTGTGTGTGTGTGTGTGTGTGTGTGTGTGTGTGTGTGTGTGTGTGTGTGTGTGCGTGTGTGTGTGTGTGTGCGTGTGTGTGTGTGTGTGGGAGGAAACACTCATTATCATTTGCTATAATAATGAACCTCTCCTCCTTCATAATGATAATAATGAACCAACAGCCACACAGCCAGAAGGCCTTGTAGGTTAGAGGAGAGTAAACAACATTATCTAACAGTGTCAAGGTCACAGAACAGGGGATATTATGAGATGTGTTTGGAGTTGTTTATCCTAGTCTAAGACAGAGGCCTCATTTGAAAACATTTCAACATTCAAAGCATCAACCTCCATGAACACTAAACAGTAGAAACGCCCCTGTGAGGGCTAATGTTGGGCAGCAGACGTCAACATTATGATAGGAGCTGGAGGGATCAATACATCATGAGCTCAGAATGTCATCTACTTTCCTCAATCAACAGCTGTGTGTGTGTGTGTGTGTGTGTGTGTGTGTGTGTGTGTGTGTGTGTGTGTGTGTGTGTGTGTGTGTGTGTGTGTGTGTGTGTGTGTGTGTGTGTGTGTGTGTGTGTGTGTGTGTGCGTGCGCTGTCACGAGTCAGCCAGTCGCTGGTCTATGAATATGATTATGTAACCCATTCTGGGCAGAACAACTATGATAACCACAATCATCAGCTGTCACAGATTACATTCTACCTTTACAGACCGTTCCACTGTTGTCACATTGTGACAGTCATCTGGTTCATCACATTACAGCAGACTGGCTGTAATGCTCATATCCTGGTCATTTATGGAATATACTATATAAACCCAGATATAACTAAACAGGTTAATTATGGAATATACTATATAAACCCAGATATAACTAAACAGGTTAGTTATGGAATATACTATATAAACCCAGATATAACTAAACAGGTTAGTTACGGAATATACTACACTGCTCAAAAAAATAAAGGGAACACTTAAACAACACAATGTAACTCCAAGTCAATCACACTTCTATGAAATCAAACTGACCACTGTCCTACTCTAGTGATAGCATGAGACGGAGTCTACAACCCACACAAGTGGCTCAGGTAGTGCAGTTCATCCAGGATGGCACATCAATGCGAGCTGTGGCAAAAAGGTTTGCTGTGTCTGTCAGCGTAGTGTCCAGAGCATGGAGGCGCTACCAGGAGACAGGCCAGTACATCAGGAGACGTGGAGGAGGCCGTAGGAGGGCAACAACCCAGCAGCAGGACCGGTACCTCCGCCTTAGTGCAAGGAGGAGCACTGCCAGAGCCCTGCAAAATGACCTCCAGCAGGCCTCAAATGTGCAAGTGTGTCTCAAATTTCGACCTGAATAAGGACCAACTGTACAGACAACCGGTCGAGTAAGTTCAAATGTCACTTTATTCAACATTCTGGCTTGTAAGGAAACCTTCCTGGTGTTTGCAGTGCTTTAATTCAGACTGTGTCAGCAGAAAGCTGGTATCACAGTCTGATTCATTATGCAAGCAGGAGGCTAACTATATTGTGCAAAAGTGCTTTTATTAACAAAATCATGGTAGTGATGATGATAGCAGTAGTTAGGCAGAATAGGCTGAAATGTCAAACGCTTAACAGAAATAAACAGGTTCTGATGTCAAACTCAAACGTTTCAAATCAATCCAAACTGGGTCTGGCCAAGGATCAGGGTACAAGCACTGTAACATCACAACCTACCCACACAGACACTCACAAATGCTTACAGTAAGAAAGCAAAGTTGAAATACCTTAAAGCCTGTTGAACTTTCCCATTGCTCTCTAAACTCTAACCCACGTAGTGACATCATCACATCCTGCCTGTTTCCAACCACCAAGACCAGTAGGGAAAATCCACAACATACTGTAGGTAGCATTTCACTGAACCTCAGCTCACAGGGAGTGTAGTAGTTGTGTAGACAAATAAGGAAATTATAACTTTGGTACAAAATGACTGGTTGAGCATGAGGGTGGAGGGATGGGGGGCTCAGGAGCACTAAACACTAGGGTGTGTCCCAAATGTGCATGGGCCCTGGTCAAAAGAGCATGGGCCCTGGTCAAAAGAGCATGGGCCCTGGTGGTCAAAAGAGCATGGGCCCTGGTCAAAAGCAGGGCACTATATAGCGTGCCATTTGGGATACATCCTAAGTGACAAATGGTGACCTGGGCCCAATTTCCGATTGCAATGGAACTTAGGCTTACGAGTGTTTTAACTATGCATCTTCACTACAACGGTCGATGATGTAACATGTGTCTCCCAAAACACCAGGCAGAGAGAGCGCTCGCAATGTGTGTCGTTGGAGCATGTGTTGATACTGATAGGATCGAAAGAAAATTAAGTGCTGCTCTTGGATCAGCTCTCTTCATTCAAATCTTTCCTTAACATTATCATTTTTTCACAATACTGACAATGGATCAACTCTTAGAGATATTTCCACCTACTGCTGCAAATATTGAGGCGGCTTAATCTAATGATTATCCAATAAAAATGCACTAAATCAACAATTTGGCACATCCTTGATCACATGTTAGTCTACACACCCTTAATTATTTTGAGACAAATTACAGACAGTAACCAACAAGTAGAAAAATATAACTCAATTGAATGAACATGAAATGTATTTCAATGTGACTGAAATGGGCCTATAGCTTACTCTTTATATTTTAATGCAGTCATCTCGGTTTGAATTTGAAGCATATTTTCATACGTTGCTTGTTTGTATCAATTGCAAAGACATTTGGCAACTTTTAATTTGTAGTCAACTTTGTTCAGACATTATTGGTGTTCACAGAAAGAAGGATAAACCATGTGATTCTATGTTTAGTAGAGATCTTCTGTTTATAAAGTGACGCGGTAGGGCAAAAAGCATCTAACGACACACTTAGCTGTTCTACGAGCTGTCTGAGGCAGGGGGTAAAATGCTAAGCGTTTTCAAGTGCAACGTTAATAACAATGATTTTGGGAAACATCTCGGAGATTTAACAATGCTCTTACGAAGGTTCTAACGATGAATTTAGCCTTCAGATGATTTTGGAAAACTGGGCCCAGGTCAGCAGAGGTCAGGAGAGAGGCCTCTAGCCTCCCATAGAGAACCCACAGAGAACCATCTGAGAGACCACTCACTGTGATATAAAATACACGATAAGGTAAAAGTACTATTTATTTTGGGGGTAAAGATGTGGTCCTGTAGCTCAGCTAGTTGGTGCTGTTATTGTTTTGGATAGAAGCATCTGCTTGGTGAATGGCCATATTTCCCATGTCAAATCTCAACTGCCAAACCTATACCTTCCATCTGCTTGGTGAATGGACATATTTCCCATGTCAAATCTCAACTGCCAAACCTATACCTTCCATCTGCTTGGTGAATGGACATATTTCCCATGTCAAATCTCAACTGCCAAACCTATACCTTCCATCTGCTTGGTGAATGGACATATTTCCCATGTCAAATCTCAACTGCCAAACCTATACCTTCCATCTGCTTGGTGAATGGCCATATTTCCCATGTCAAATCTCAACTGCCAAACCTATACCTTCCATCTGCTTGGTGAATGGCCATATTTCCCATGTCATATCTCAACTGCCAAACCTATACCTTCCATCTGCTTGGTGAATGGCCATATTTCCCATGTCATATCTCAACTGCCAAACCTATACCTTCCATCTGCTTGGTGAATGGCCATATTTCCCATGTCATATCTCAACTGCCAAACCTATACCTTCCATCTGCTTGGTGAATGGCCATATTTCCCATGTCATATCTCAACTGCCAAACCTATACCTTCCATCTGCTTGGTAAATGGCCATATTTCCCATGTCAAATCTCAACTGCCAAACCTATACCTTCCATCTGCTTGGTGAATGGCCATATTTCCCATGTCAAATCTCAACTGCCAAACCTATACCTTCCATCTGCTTGGTAAATGGCCATATTTCCCATGTCAAATCTCAACTGCCAAACCTATACCTTCCATCTGCTTGGTAAATGGCCATATTTCCCATGTCAAATCTCAACTGCCAAACCTATACCTTCCATCTGCTTGGTAAATGGCCATATTTCCCATGTCAAATCTCAACTGCCAAACCTATACCTTCCATCTGCTTGGTGAATGGCCATATTTCCCATGTCAAATCTCAACTGCCAAACCTATACCTTCCATCTGCTTGGTGAATGGACATATTTCCCATGTCAAATCTCAACTGCCAAACCTATACCTTCCATCTGCTTGGTGAATGGCCATATTTCCCATGTCAAATCTCAACTGCCAAACCTATACCTTCCATCTGCTTGGTGAATGGCCATATTTCCCATGTCAAATCTCAACTGCCAAACCTATACCTTCCATCTGCTTGGTGAATGGCCATATTTCCCATGTCAAATCTCAACTGCCAAACCTATACCTTCCATCTGCTATTCTGTCAGCTTAGTTCCTCTCAGATTTTTGGGATATCATTTGAGTGTTCTGGAACATTTAATGTGCCTCTACCTGTGTTGTCGGGTAAGATACAGCTGGTTCAGACAGTGACTCAGGAGTCAGACAGAGACCACAGCTCAGACAGGTACACAGCCTCACCCTGCTGGCTGGGAATTAACCTCACTGTAACCTTGTCTTTAACGTAACCTGGTCAACACGTAATCTTTTGAATGGATTAATTCAGCTAATATCATTTATGTATCCCCAGCCTTGTACAGCCAGCTACTAACTCATTCTCAGCCTCTACCTCAGGCCTCAGTATCAAGGCCTAGCCCCAGCCATATACCCCAGCAGCCCTATACCCCAACCCCAGCCCCAGCATCAAGCCACAGCTCAGCCCCAGCCCTGCCTCCAGGCCCTACCTCAGAGCCCCATCTCCATACCCCAGCTTCTACCTCAAGCCCCACAGGAATAAGCCCTGGGCCATCTGTGGAGGCATTTCTGTCTATAAATCTGTTTGCAATGGTGGCCCTCTGGACCCTGGACCAGCCCGTCGGGGGTGTGGCCCTCTGGCCCCTGGCGAAGCCCTATATACCCCCTAAGGACATCCCACACACCTCTGAGGACACAGGTCCCACACCCCCTAAGTCTCAGGCCCCTGCACACCCCCGACGGTCACCCCACCACCCTCTCCCTTCTCTCGGACACACAAGGGCTTGGAAGCACCACTTTCTCCGTCTGTCATCTGTCCATCCTCCCCCACCCTCCATCCATCCATTCCCACCCGACCTACTCCTGTCCATCTAGCACCATCAATACATCAATCTCTCCCTTCCACCAACATTGG
The DNA here is from genome assembly GCF_029448725.1 of Salvelinus fontinalis. Classification (NCBI taxonomy): domain Eukaryota; kingdom Metazoa; phylum Chordata; class Actinopteri; order Salmoniformes; family Salmonidae; genus Salvelinus; species Salvelinus fontinalis. Next base: position 302,716 of record NW_026600228.1, read on the forward strand.
ACACATTAATCCATCCCTACATCAATCCTGACAATGAGGACAGGTGCCTCTCCTTCCTCCATGCTGACACAGCAATCTGACCAGCATCTGGGGAGCAGACAGTTTACTAGACAGACAGGAGACTGACTGGTGGAGACAGACAGGAAACTGACTGGTAGAGACAGACAGGAAACTGACTGGTAAAAAACAGACAGAAACTGACTGGTGGAGACAGACAGGAAACTGACTGGTGGAGACAGACAGAAACTGACTGGTGGAGACAGACAGAAACTGACTGGTGGAGACAGACAGGAAACTGACTGGTAGAAACAGACAGAAACTGACTGGTGAAGACAGACAGGAAACTGACTGGTAGAGACAGACAGGAAACTGACTGGTAGAAACAGACAGAAACTGACTGGTGGAGACAGACAGGAAACTGACTGGTAGAGACAGACAGGAAACTGACTGGTAGAGACAGACAGGAAACTGACTGGGAGATACAGACAGGGTACTGGTAGTGATACAGACAGGGTACTGGTAGAGATACAGACAGGGTACTGGTAGAGATACAGACAGGGTACTGGTAGAGTCAGACAGGGTACTGGTAGAGATACAGAAAGGATACTGGTAGACATAGACAGGGTACTGGTAGAGATACAGACAGGGTACTGGCAGAGTCAGACAGGGTACTGGTAGAGATACAGAAAGGATACTGGTAGAGATACAGACAGGGTACTGGTAGAGATACAGACAGGGTACTAGTAGAGATACAGACAGGGTACTGGTAGAGACAGACAGGGTACTGGTAGAGATACAGACAGGGTACTGGTAGAGATAGAGAAAGGGTACTGGTAGAGACAGACAGGGTACTAGTAGAAATAGACAGGTTACTGGTAGAGATACAGACAGGGTACTAGTAGAGTCAGACAGGGTACTGGTAGAGATACAGAAAGGATACTGGTAGAGATACAGACAGGGTACTGGTAGAGATACAGACAGGGTACTGGAAGAGATAGAGAAAGGGTACTGGTAGAGACAGACAGGGTACTAGTAGAGATACAGAAAGGATACTGGTAGAGATACAGACAGGGTACTGGTAGAGATACAGACAGGGTACTGGAAGAGATAGAGAAAGGGTACTGGTAGAGACAGACAGGGTACTAGTAAAGATAGACAGGTTACTGGTAGAGATACAGACAGGGTACTAGTAGAGTCAGACAGGGTACTGGTAGAGATACAGAAAGGATACTGGTAGAGATACAGACAGGGTACTGGTAGAGATACAGACAGGGTACTGGTAGAGATAGAGGAAGGGTACTGGTAGAGACAGACAGGGTACTGGTAGAGTCAGACAGGGTACTGGTAGAGATACAGACAAAGTACTGGTAGACATACAGAAAGGGTACTGGAAGAGATAGAGAAAGGGTACTGGTAGAGACAGACAGGGTACTAGTAGATATAGACAGGTTACTGGTAGAGATACAGACAGGGTACTAGTAGAGTCAGACAGGGTACTGGTAGAGATACAGAAAGGATACTGGTAGAGATACAGACAGGGTACTGGTAGAGATACAGACAGGGTACTGGAAGAGATAGAGAAAGGGTACTGGTAGAGACAGACAGGGTACTAGTAGAGATACAGAAAGGATACTGGTAGAGATACAGATAGGGTACTGGTAGAGATACAGACAGGGTACTGGAAGAGATAGAGAAAGGGTACTGGTAGAGACAGACAGGGTACTAGTAAAGATAGACAGGTTACTGGTAGAGATACAGACAGGGTACAAGTAGAGTCAGACAGGGTACTGGTAGAGATACAGAAAGGATACTGGTAGAGATACAGACAGGGTACTGGTAGAGATACAGACAGGGTACTGGTAGAGATAGAGGAAGGGTACTGGTAGAGACAGACAGGGTACTGGTAGAGTCAGACAGGGTACTGGTAGAGATACAGACAAAGTACTGGTAGACATACAGAAAGGGTACTGGAAGAGATAGAGAAAGGGTACTGGTAGAGACAGACAGGGTACTAGTAGATATAGACAGGTTACTGGTAGAGATACAGACAGGGTACTAGTAGAGTCAGACAGGGTACTGGTAGAGATACAGAAAGGATACTGGTAGAGATACAGAAAGGGTACTAGTAGAGTCAGACAGGGTACTGGTAGAGATACAGACAGGGTACTGGTAGAGATACAGACAGGGTACTAGTAGAGATACAGACAGGGTACTGGTAGAGACAGACAGGGTACTGGTAGAGATACAGACAGGGTACTGGTAGAGATAGAGAAAGGGTACTGGTAGAGACAGACAGGGTACTGATAGAGATACAGACAAAGTACTGGTAGACATACAGAAAGGGTACTGGAAGAGATTCAGACAGGGGACTGGTAGAGACACAGACAGGGTACTGGTAGAGATACAGACAGGTTACTGGTAGAGATACAGACAGGGTACTGGTAGAGATAGAGAAAGGGTATTGGTAGAGATACAGACAGGGTACTGGTAGAGATACAGACAGGGTACTGGTAGAGATACAGACAGGGTACTGGTAGAGATGCACACAGGGTACTGGAAGAGATACAGACAGGGTACTGGTAGAGATAGAGAATGGGTACTGGTAGAGACACAGACAGGGTACTGGTAGAGATACAGACAGGGTACTGGTAGAGATACAGACAGGGTACTGGTGAGATACAGACAGGGTACTGGTAGAGACAGACAGGGTACTAGTAGAGATAGAGAATGGGTACTGGTAGAGTCAGACAGGGTACTGGTAGAGATACAGAAAGGATACTGGTAGAGACACAGACAGGGTACTGGTAGAGATACAGACAGGGTACTGGTAGAGATACAGACAGGGTACTGGTAGAGATACAGACAGGGTACTGGCAGAGTCAGACAGGGTACTGGTAGAGATACAGAAAGGATACTGGTAGAGATACAGACAGGGTACTGGTAGAGATAGAGAAAGGGTACTGGTAGAGACAGACAGGGTACTGGTAGAGTCAGACAGGGTACTGGTAGAGATACAGACAAAGTACTGGTAGACATACAGAAAGGGTACTGGAAGAGATAGAGAAAGGGTACTGGTAGAGACAGACAGGGTACTAGTAGAGATAGACAGGTTACTGGTAGAGATACAGACAGGGTACTAGTAGAGTCAGACAGGGTACTGGTAGAGATACAGAAAGGATACTGGTAGAGATACAGAAAGGGTACTAGTAGAGTCAGACAGGGTACTGGTAGAGATACAGACAGGGTACTGGTAGAGATACAGACAGGGTACTGGTAGAGATACAGACAGGGTACTGGTAGAGACAGACAGGGTACTGGTAGAGATACAGACAGGGTACTGGTAGAGACAGACAGGGTACTAGTAGAGACAGACAGGGTACTAGTAGAGATAGACAGGTTACTGGTAGAGACAGACAGGGTACTAGTAGAGATAGACAGGTTACTGGTAGAGATACAGACAGGGTACTGGCAGAGTCAGACAGGGTACTGGTAGAGATACAGAAAGGATACTGGTAGAGATACAGACAGGGTACTGGTAGAGATAGAGAAAGGGTACTGGTAGAGACAGACAGGGTACTGGTAGAGTCAGACAGGGTACTGGTAGAGATACAGACAAAGTACTGGTAGACATACAGAAAGGGTACTGGAAGAGATAGAGAAAGGGTACTGGTAGAGACAGACAGGGTACTAGTAGAGATAGACAGGTTACTGGTAGAGATACAGACAGGGTACTAGTAGAGTCAGACAGGGTACTGGTAGAGATACAGAAAGGATACTGGTAGAGATACAGAAAGGGTACTAGTAGAGTCAGACAGGGTACTGGTAGAGATACAGACAGGGTACTGGTAGAGACAGACAGGGTACTGGTAGAGATACAGACAGGGTACTGGTAGAGATAGAGAAAGGGTACTGGTAGAGTCAGACAGGGTACTAGTAGAGTCAGACAGGGTACTGGTAGAGATACAGAAAGGATACTGGTAGAGATACAGAAAGGGTACTAGTAGAGTCAGACAGGGTACTGGTAGAGATACAGACAAAGTACTGGTAGACATACAGACAGGGTACTAGTAGAGTCAGACAGGGTACTGGTAGAGATACAGACAAAGTACTGGTAGACATACAGAAAGGGTACTGGAAGAGATTCAGACAGGGGACTGGTAGAGACACAGACAGGGTACTGGTAGAGATACAGACAGGTTACTGGTAGAGATAGAGAATGGGTACTGGTAGAGACACAGACAGGGTACTGGTAGAGATACAGACAGGGTACTGGTAGAGATACAGACAGGGTACTGGTGAGATACAGACAGGGTACTGGTAGAGATAGAGAATGGGTACTGGTAGAGACAGACAGGGTACTGGTAGAGAGAGAGAATGGGTACTGGTAGAGACAGACAGGGTACTGGTAGAGATTCAGACAGGGTACTGGTAGAGTCAGACAGGGTACTGGTAGAGAGTCAGACAGGGTACTGGTAGAGATACAGACAGGTTACTGGTAGAGATACAGACAATGGTGGAAAAAGTACCCAATTGTCATACTTGAGTAAAAGTAAAGATACCTTAATGGAAAATGAAAGTGAAAGTCCCCCAGTATAATACTACTTGAGTAAAAGTCTAAAAGTATTTGGTTTTAAATACACTTAAGTTTTAAATACACTTAAATACAATTGGTCAAATATACTTAAGTATTAAAAGTAAAAGTATGAATAATTAAAATGGCCTTTTATTAAGCAAACCAGATGGCACATTTATCTTGTTTTTTTATTTACATATAGCCAGGCGCACACATCAACACTCAGACATCATTTACAAACAAAGCATTTGTGTTGAATGAGTCCCCCAGATCAGAGGCTGTAGGGATGACCAGGGATGTTCTCTTGATAAATGTTTGAATTGAACCATTTTCTGTCCTGCTAAGCATTCAAAATGTAACGAGTACTTTTGGGTGTCAGGGAAAATGTATGGATTAAAAAATATATACTTTTCTTTAGGAATGTAGTGAAGTAAAAGTTGTCAAATATATACATAGTAAAGTAAAGTACAGATACTCAAAAAAACTACTTGAGTAGTACTTTAAAGTATTTTTACTTAAGTACTTTGCACCACTGGAGACAGACAGGGTGCTTCTACACCTGCAAACAATGCAGGTGTAGAAGCACGGTGGCTAGGAAAAACTCCCTAGAAAGGCCAAAACCTAGCAAAAAACATAGAGAGGAACCAGGCTATGAGGGGTGGCCAGTCCTCTTCTGGCTGTGCCGAGTGGAGATTATAACAGAACATGGCCAAGATGTTCAAATGTTCATAAATGACCAGCATGGTCAAATAATAATAATCACAGTAGTTGTCGAGGGTGCAACAAGTCAGCACCTCAGGAGTAAATGTCAGTTGGCTTTTCATAGCCGATCATTGAGAGTATCTCTACCGCTCCTGCTGTCTCTAGAGAGTTGAAAACAGCAGGTCTGGGACAGGTAGCATGTCCAGTGAACAGGTCAGGGTTCCATAGCTGCAGGCAGAACAGTTGAAACTGGAGCAGCAGCACGGCCAGGTGGACTGGGGACAGCAAGGAGTCATCATGCCAGGTAGTCCTGAGGCATGGTCCTAGGGTTCAGGTCCTCCAAGAGAGAAAGAAAGAAAGAAAGAAAGAAAGAAAGAAAGAAAGAAAGAAAGAAAGAAAGAAAGAATTAGAGAGAGCATACTTAAATTCACACAGGACACCGGATAAGAAAGGAGAAGTACTCCAGATATAACAGACTGACCCTAGCCCCCCGACACATAAACTACTGCAGCATAAATACTGGAGGCTGAGACAGGAGGGGTCAGCAGACACTGTGGCCCCATCCGATGATACCCCCGAACAGGGCCAAACAGGCAGGATATAATCCCACCCACTTTGCCAAAGCACAGCCCCCACACCACTAGAGGGATACCTTCAATCACCAACGTACCATCCTGAGACAAGGCCGAGTATAGCCCACAAAGATCTCCACCACGGCACAACCCAAAGGGGGCGCCAACCCAGACAGGAAGACCACGTCAGTGACTCAACCCACTCAAGTGATGCACCCCTCCTAGGGACGGCATGGAAGAGCACCAGTAAGCCAGTGACTCAGCCCCTGTAATAGGGTTAGAGGCAGAGAATCCCAGTTGAGAGAGGGGAACACGCCAGGCAGAGACAGCAAGGGCGGTTCGTTGCTCCAGTGCCTTTCCGTTCACCTTCACTCTCCTGGGCCAGACTACACTCAATCATAGGACCTACTGAAGAGATGAGTCTTCAATAAAGACTTAAAGGTTGAGACCGAGTCTGCGTCTCTCACATAGGTAGGCAGACCATTCCAAAAAAATGAAGCTCTATAGGAGAAAGCCCTGCCTCCAGCTGTTTGCTTAAAATTCTAGGGACAATTAGGAGGCCTGCGTCTTGTGACCGTAGCGTACGTGTAGGTATGTACGGCAGGACCAAATCGGAAAGATAGGTAGGAGCAAGCCCATGTAATGCTTTGTAGGTTAGCAGTAAAACCTTGAAATCAACCCTTGCCTTAACAGGAAGCCAGTGTAGGGAGGCTAGCACTGGAGTAATATGATCAAATTTTGGGGTTCTAGTCAGGATTCTAGCAGCCGTATTTAGCACTAACTGAAGTTTATTTAGTGCTTTATCCGGATGCAACGTGCTGTCACGTTCTGAGCTATATTTCCTTTGTTTTTGTCTTTATTTAGTATGGTCAGGGCATGAGTTGGGGTGGGCAGTCTATGTTTGTTTATCTATGTTTTTCTATTTCTGTGTTTGGCCTGATATGGTTCTCAATCAGAGGCAGGTGTTAGTCATTGTCTCTGATTGGGAACCATATTTAGGTAGCCTGTTTTGTGTTGGGTTTGGTGGGTGGTTGTTTACAGTCTTTGTGTGTCTGCACCAGATAGAACTGTTTCGGTTTTCAATTTTGTTGTTTTGTATTTTGAAGTGTTCAGTTTTTGGTTTATTATTAAATTAAGATGAACACTAACCACGCTGCGCTTTGGTCCTCTCCTTCTTCCACCGACGACAACCGTTACACGTGGGTTGTTTGAAGGAGACCAAGGCGCAGCGTAATTTGTGGTCATCATGTTTATTTAATGAGAACCAGCAACAAAATAACAAACCAAAATGAACGTACCGTTCCGTAGGCTACAAGAGCTGTACAAAAACAAGATCCCACAACATAGGTGGGAAAACAGGCTGCCTAAGTATGATTCCCAATCAGAGACAATGATAGACAGCTGCCTCTGATTGGGAACCACACTTGGGCCAAACACAAAGAAATACACAACATAGAATGTCCACCCCACATCACACCCTGACCTAACCAAATAGAGGGCGTGACACCGGGTAGACGGAAAGTAGAGCATTGCAGTAGTCTAACCTAGAAGTAACAAAAGCATGGATACATTTTTCTGCATAATATTTGGACAGAAAATGTCAGATTTTTGAAATGTTACGTAGATGGAAAAAAGCTGTCTTTGAAACAGTCTTGATATGTAACAGTGGAGAGAGTGAATCAGTGGAGAGAGTGAAACAGTGGAGAGAGTGAATCAGTGGAGAGAGTGAATCAGTGGAGAGAGTGAAACAGTGGAGAGAGTGAATCAGTGGAGAGAGTGAATCAGTGGAGAGAGTGAATCAGTGGAGAGAGTGAATCAGTGGAGAGAGTGAATCAGTGGAGAGAGTGAAACAGTGGAGAGAGTGAATCAGTGGAGAGAGTGAAACAGTGGAGAGAGTGAATCAGTGGAGAGAGTGAATCAGTGGAGAGAGTGAAACAGTGGAGAGAGTGGATCAGTGGATAGAGTGAATCAGTGGAGAGAGTGAATCAGTGGAGAGAGTGAAACAGTGGAGAGAGTGAAACAGTGGAGAGAGTTAATCAGTGGAGAGAGTGAATCAGTGGAGAGAGTGAATCAGTGGAGAGAGTGAATCAGTGGAGAGAGTGAATCAGTGGAGAGAGTGAAACAGTGGAGAGAGTGAATCAGTGGAGAGAGTGAATCAGTGGAGAGAGTGAAACAGTGGAGAGAGTGAATCAGTGGAGAGAGTGAAACAGTGAAGAGAGTGAATCAGTGGAGAGAGTGAATCAGTGGAGAGAGTGAAACAGTGGAGAGAGTGAAACAGTGGAGAGAGTGAATCAGTGGAGAGAGTGAATCAGTGGAGAGAGTGAATCAGTAGAGAGAGTGAAACAGTGGAGAGAGTGAAACAGTGGAGAGAGTGAATCAGTAGAGAGAGTGAAACAGTGGAGAGAGTGAATCAGTGGAGAGAGTGAAACAGTGGAGAGAGTGAATCATTGGAGAGAGTGAATCAGTGGAGAGAGTGAATCAGTGGAGAGAGTGAAACAGTGGAGAGAGTGAATCAGTGGAGAGAGTGAATCAGTGGAGAGAGTGAAACAGTGGAGAGAGTGAATCAGTGGAGAGAGTGAATCAGTGGAGAGAGTGAATCAGTGGAGAGAGTGAATCAGTGGAGAGAGTGAATCAGTGGAGAAAGTGAAACAGTGGTGAGAGTGAATCAGTGGAGAAAGTGAAACAGTGGAGAAAGTGAATCAGTGGAGAGAGTGAAACAGTGGAGAGAGTAAATCAGTGGAGAGAGTGAATCAGTGGAGAGAGTGAATCAGTGGAGAAAGTGAAACAGTGGAGAGAGTGAAACAGTGGAGTGAGTGAATCAGTGGAGAGAGTGAATCAGTGGCCAGAGAGCCAGCATGGGATCAGTCACATCAACAGTGTAAACTAGCTCTTCCTGTCAAACCATTCACATGGAAATACCACCTCCACAGTTACTAATGGGGGGGCCAGAGTGTGTGAGTGGTAGGGAGGTCGTTCGGCAGAGTATGTGTGTGGGAAGGTAGGGGGGCAGAGTGTGTGTGAGGGGGGAAGTGGGGGGCATAGTGTGTGTGCGAGGAGGGGGGGTGGTGTGTCAGAGTGTGTGTGTGTGTGAGGGGGGAGGTAGGGGTCAGAGTGTGTGTGAGGGCGTAGGTGGGGGGGCAGAGTGTGTGTGTGGGGGGGGGCAGAGTGTGTGTGAGGGGTAGGTGGGGGGCAGAGTGTGTGTGTGTGTGAGGGGGGGGAGAATAATGTGTGTGGGGGGGACAGAGTGTGTGTGGGGGGTGGCAGAGTGTGTGTGAGTGGGTAGGAGGGGGGAGGTGGGGGGGCAGAGTGTGTGTGAGGGGGAGGTGGGGGGCAGAGTGTGTGTGTGTGAGGGGGGGTGGGGAGAATAATGTGTGTGTGGGGGACAGAGTGTGTGTGTGGGGTGGCAGAGTGTGTGTGAGTAGGTAGGTGGGGGGATGTGGGGGGGCAGAGTGTGTGTGAGGGGGAGGTCCGTGTTTGTGGGGGGGCAGAGTATGTGTGAGGGGGGTTTACATACATTTATTTTTTAAATGTTATTTAACCTTTATTTAACTAGGCAAGTCCGTTAAAGAACAAATTGTTATTTACAATGACGGCCTAGGAACTGCCTTGTTCAGGGGCAGCAGACAGATTTTTACCTTGTCAGCTCAGGGATACAATCTAGCAGCCTTCCGGTTTCTGGCTCAACCCTCTAACCACTAGGCTACCTGCTGCCGTACCATCTACTAACGTGTTGCAAATGGACGGCCACTGTTTGGGTAAGTGGCCCTAGAATGACTTGACACGGTCAATAAGGACGTTCACTCCCCTCCCAGCTCCCTATATCTCTTTTTCTGTCTCGCTCCCTCTCCCACTCTCTCTCTCCCTCTCTCTCTCACACACACACCACATACTGTACACACACATAGAGAGAGAGAGAGACCCACACACTCAAACAGACACACATTCTGATTCTCCAAATGTGCATTGAGAATCATCCGCTGCTTGAACAGTCTTGCAGATTTGATGAGTGACTGAAGCACGTTATAGGAGTGACTGAAGCATGTTTTATGAGTGACTGAAGCATGTTATAGGAGTGACTGAAGCATGTTATAAGAGTGTGTGGGGCATGTTATAGGAGTGACTGAAGCATGTTATAGGAGTGTATGAGGCATGTTATAGGAGTGACTGAAGCATGTTATAGGAGTGACTGAAACATCTTATAGGAGAGTGTGAGGAATATTATATGAGTGACTGAAACATGTTATAGGAGTGACTGAAGCATCTAATAGGAGTGTGTGAGGCATGTTATATGAGTGACTGAAAGATGTTATAGGAGTGTGTGAGGTATGTTATAGGAGTGACTGAAGCATGCTATAGGAGTGACTCAAGCATCTAATAGGAGTGTGTGAGGCATGTTATATGAGTGACTGAAACATGTTAAAGGAGTGACTGAAGCATCTTATAGGAGTGACTGAAGCATGGTATAGGAGTATGTGAGCCATGTCATAGACATTGAGTCAGTGAGTCCTGGGGTCTGAGTAATGTAAGGGCTTGTGGGGGATTTCCTTCAGTTCTGATAGACTGTAACTGTATTTGTGTCTACTTCCAGTGCATCTCTCTGTCTGTATCTCTCCCCTCCTCTCCCCATCCACAACCCTCCTCTCCACTCCTCGACCCTCTTCTCCGCCTAGCTAGCCTTCGTTATCCCTCTGATGTGATTCTCACTGACAAACTGGGTTAATGGAACAAATTGTAAGAATTTATTACCATAGACCATACCAATTGTTCAGTTCAGTGCAGCGCTGGGTTCTGCATTTGTGTGTGTGTGCATTGTTGTTAGATCAGGGCATTACTTACTGGTGTGTTAAAGAAAAACGTTTAAATCCATCAGCATCGTTGCGTGATGCACAGATTAACTGTGGGATCCATTTGTGGAACGTCAGAAAGGGTACACATGGGTAAAGTGCATGAAAAACTATGTCTAAGTTTCATATAATTAAAAATGCATTTGGTCTATTGCACTCAACAACTGCAAGTTGGTGTAGAAAAGTCATAGCATTAGGCTATCTGTAAATCCAGTATAGCAGACTGGAGTTAAATGGTTTAAAGATAGTTCCTTTCTCAGCAAGTCCCCCTTTCCGCCTCCAAAAACAATTCTGCTGAAAAGATTTACCAACGGGCTTCACTTGCTGGCTGTGGGGGATGGGAGAAAGGAGAGGGGGGCAAGGCAGGGTCATGTGGGAAGGTGGGGGCCTTTCTCTTCTCTTTCTTTTCTCTTTCTCTCTCGTAGGAAAGAAAGCGGTCGGGGAGGGAGAGTCGCCAAAACCCACAGCCCTGGAGAGAGAGACGCGGAGAGGGAGAGAGATGTGGGAGGGACTGAAGCGAGAGCGCGGCCTATTGGAAGACAGGCAGAGCGCTGTGTGATGGATTGACTCAGTATGGATCGAGTTACACCATTTGCCGTGCATTAGATTGTTTTTCTGGCTGCCCACTGCAAGCTAACAGCGACCAGTTGGACTATTCGTGATTTTGTGATTGTATAGAAACGTAAAAGGATTAAAAAAATATATACCCGATGAGGTGAGTTTATTCTTTAAATCAGCAACGAGCAGCGAAAGTGCCCTTGCAAACTGAAGGGGAAAGGTTGTATTTGTTGCAAACTGAGTCGGCTTGTAGGGCTGCCCTGCACAAGTGGTGAATACTACAGAAATAGTTGTCGACCGGGCTATTTATACATGGGCTTTCTTCGTATGGGCTGCAGCCTATATAATCATAGTTTATGAAACATTATCGTTCTGCTTGTATCTCTTTTGCCTGATTTGTTCTATGTGCGCGCTCAGTGCTGAACGGAATGCGCACCTCTCTTATTTACGTTTTCCCTCTGGTTTTAAAGTTAATAGTAAAGGGGGGGTGGGGAGTGAAGGTACGAGGGGACTGTAGTGCTATTTGATCACGGTTGAGCTTTGAAGATCATTGAGCATTGAGCCGGGCCCAAGGACGCAGAGAGAGAGGAGTCCGCGACTCTGAATTAATGTCCGCGGTCCGCGACTGGAAAAGAGAAGTGTGGAGACCATATGGCCCTGGGAATAAGGAATTATATACGTTTATAACTCCACCAAATGGAATTATTATAATGGATGAACGTTATAGGGAATATAGCCTTCATTGGGATTGGAAGGAGATCTGCAATACGCTTTCATGAATCATTTTGGAACCATAAGGTAGGTTATTAGTGTTCATAATAAACCGTTTGAAAAGTGCGTCAAATGGGTTTGTTAAAATATATTTTCTTCTGATTGGGCATTGGACTTCCTGTTAATTATCTAGTCTACATTTGTTTGGCTCTAGTTTTTGTCCTATATAATAGATTGGTACAGAATTCACAATAGATTTCAGATAACAGCACTTTATTGTTGGAGTGAATAAAGTAAGAGCGTAATTAGTTTGTTGTCCTCTCATGGATAGATGAGCAAATAAACATCATTATATTTACAGAGAAGAAAATAGTTCACTATTGTTCTATTACTGTGGCGCAGATAAGATATGATGGATGAGCCCTGATTGTTGGTTTAACGCGCACGGGAGAACAGCGTTTCTCACATTGTGTTGGGGGGTCGTTACGGTGTATAGGCATGTAAGCAATGAGAATAAGATGTAAACTTTCACATACTCACACAGTGGACTTTGGTACTGATCAACAGAATATGACCAGCGAAATTGCACCTTCATTGTGATTGTGAAACGAGATATTTTATTCGTTATTGGCGTTAGGTTGGATAGGTAGGCGACTACCTATACGTGTTATCCAATGGTTAATTTCATTTGTTGTTAGATTGTATCTTAGTAAGATACACGTCTAAACATGTTAGTAAATAGGGATGGTTGATTAGCCTAAATAAATCAGTGTTTCCTGAGAACTAATCAGCCTTCGTTCCGTCCGCCGTGGCAGGGAGCTTTTAGCGAATGTGCCCGCCTCGGAGCCCATCCCTGCATTAGTGGAACAATCAATTCTCTCCTCTCCCCATTACTGGTGTGTCACTCCTCTGCTCTCCCTCACGTCTTTGTTGTCTTTCGCATTTCATGTGGAGCATAAAGGTTAGCACAGATCAATGTTGAATGCGTTCCCCCAGCCGGGACAATAGGTGTTGTGGAGCCGGGATGTGGCTTGGGTCCACCGGCACTCCCCCCCACGCACTCTCCCTGGCCTGCCCTGTCCGCTAGGGTAAATAGCCAGATTGTCCCGCTGCTCTGGATCCCTGAACATCTGTGTTGTAATCCAGTGATAGGATGAATGGGTTAAGGTTAGGGGGAGTTGGGGTGCGGTAGTGTAGGGGTTAACGTGGGAGAATGAATGAATCGGCGCAATAGAGTCAGCTAATTGAATGACAGCCGTGGAAGGACTGTGTCGGGAAGAGAAGTTATTCAAGTCAATATTCACACTCTGTATGTTGTGTTTAGGAGGGTCATGCCTCGTTTAGTTAGACAAATGATTTAGGTAAAATGAGCAAATAGTTGATGCCATTCTGATTATTATGTGACATACATAACATCACAATTCCTAGATTTTTTTGTGACTGAAATGATATGGAAAGTTGAATATAATTCTAAACCATTGTTTTAAGGGTAAATGTAATCCAGTAAAATGATCCCCCATTCACCCTGGTCAGTAGTAGCAGGTCTACAGGGTATCCAGGCTCAAACCCATCAATATATCAATATATTCAGGAATATGTAGGTGCTGAATTAGCATATAGCAGCAACTTGAACAGTTGACTTATATTAAGTGATTTACAGTAAACACATCTTTTCAGTTTATGTCCCACGCTGGAATCTAACCCACCCTGGAATCTAACCCACTCTGGTGTTGCCAGTACCAAACCCACTCTGGTGATGCCAGTACCAAACCCACTCTGGTGTTGCCAGTACCAAACCCACTCTGGTGTTGCCAGTACCAAACCCACTCTGGTGATGCCAGTACCAAACCCACTCTGGTGATGCCAGTACCAAACCCACTCTGGTGTTGCCAGTACCAAACCCACTCTGGTGTTGCCAGTACCAAACCCACTCTGGTGTTGCCAGTACCAAACCCACTCTGGTGTTGCCAGTACCAAACCCACTCTGGTGATGCCAGTACCAAACCCACTCTGGTGTTGCCAGTACCAAACCCACTCTGGTGTTTCCAGTACCAAACCCACTCTGGTGTTGCCAGTACCAAACCCACTCTGGTGTTGCCAGTACCAAACCCACTCTGGTGTTGCCAGTACCAAACCCACTCTGGTGTTGCCAGTACCAAACCCACTCTGGTGTTGCCAGTACCAAACCCACTCTGGTGATGCCAGTACCAAACCCATGCTGGTGATGCCAGTACCAAACCCACTCTGGTGTTGCCAGTACCAAACCCACTCTGGTGTTGCCAGTACCAAACCCACGCTGGTGTTGCCAGTACCAAACCCACTCTGGTGTTGCCAGTACCAAACCCACTCTGGTGATGCCAGTACCAAACCCACTCTGGTGATGCCAGTACCAAACCCACTCTGGTGATGCCAGTACCAAACCCACTCTGGTGTTGCCAGTACCAAACCCACTCTGGTGTTGCCAGTACCAAACCCACTCTGGTGTTGCCAGTACCAAACCCACTCTGGTGATGCCAGTACCAAACCCATGCTGGTGATGCCAGTACCAAACCCACTCTGGTGTTGCCAGTACCAAACCCACTCTGGTGTTGCCAGTACCAAACCCATGCTGGTGTTGCCAGTACCAAACCCACTCTGGTGTTGCCAGTACCAAACCCACTCTGGTGATGCCAGTACCAAACCCACTCTGGTGATGCCAGTACCAAACCCACTCTGGTGATGCCAGTACCAAACCCACTCTGGTGTTGCCAGTACCAAACCCACTCTGGTGTTGCCAGTACCAAACCCACTCTGGTGTTGCCAGTACCAAACCCACTCTTGTGATGCCAGTACCAAACCCACTCTGGTGTTGCCAGTACCAAACCCACTCTGGTGTTGCCAGTACCAAACCCACTCTGGTGATGCCAGTACCAAACCCACTCTGGTGTTGCCAGTACCAAACCCACTCTGGTGTTGCCAGTACCAAACCCACTCTGGTGATGCCAGTACCAAACCCACTCTGGTGTTGCTAGTACCAAACCCACTCTGGTGTTGCCAGTGCCAAACCCACTCTGGTGTTGCCAGACTCATACCCACTGGTGTTTCCCTACAAAGTAATAATGTGCTGAATATGAAATTAACCAACTTTAACTCATTTAATCATGTTTGTTAACTCCACTACTACCGGGACAGTGAAGGGCCACTACTACTAACCCTAACCACCAGAGAGTTGGACAGTGAAGGGCCACTACTACTAACCACCAGAGAGTTGGACAGTGAAGAGCCACTACTACCAACCCTAACCCCCAGAGAGTTGGACAGTGAAGGGCCACTACAACTAACCCTAAACCCCAGAGAGTTGGACAGTGAAGGGCCACTACTACTAACCCTAACCACCAGAGAGTTGGACAGTGAAGGGCCACTACTACTAACCCTAACCCCCAGAGAGTTGGACAGTGAAGGGCCACTACTACTAACCCTAACCACCAGAGAGTTGGACAGTGAAGGGCCACTACTACTAACCCTAACCACCAGAGAGTTGGACAGTGAAGGGCCACTACTGCTAACCCTAACCACCAGAGAGTTGGACAGTGAAGGGCCACTACTACTAATCCCAGAGAGTTGGACAGTGAAGGGCCACTACTACTAATCCCAGAGAGTTGGACAGTGAAGGGCCACTACTACTAACCCTAACCACCAGAGAGTTGGACAGTGAAGGGCCACTGCTACTAACCCTAACCACCAGAGAGTTGGACAGTGAAGGGCCACTACTACTAACCACCAGAGAGTTGGACAGTGAAGGGCCACTACTACTAACCCTAACCCCCAGAGAGTTGGACAGTGACGGGCCACTACTACTACCCACCAGAGAGTTGGACAGTGAAGGGCCACTACTACTAACCCTAACCACCAGAGAGTTGGACAGTGAAGGGCCACTACTACTAACCCTAACCACCAGAGAGTTGGACAGTGAAGGGCCACTACTACTAACCCTAAACACCAGAGAGTTGGACAATGAAGGGCCACTACTACTAACCCTAACCACCAGAGAGTTGGACAGTGAAGAGCCACTACTACTAACCCTAACCACCAGAGAGTTGGACAGTGAAGGGCCACTACTACTAACCCTAACCACCAGAGAGTTGGACAGTGAAGGGCCACTACTACTAACCCTAACCACCAGAGAGTTGGACAGTGAAGGGCCACTACTACTAATCCCAGAGAGTTGGACAGTGTTAGAGGCAGTAGCTCCATTGTACAGCCCAGCCCAAAGCCTCTATTGTTCCTGTCACACCTGCAGCTCTGGCCTTTGTGCTTCACTACAGCTGAACTACCATGGAGCCTTTCTCCTCTTACAATCCCCCTCTCACCAAGGTTTATGGAAAGAGAGAGTAAAGGAGGGAAGGAGAGAGACAACTGTCTTTCTCCTCTTATACCCCACTACACACGAAGGGAAAGAAAGAGGGAGGAAAGCAGGGAAGTAGAGAGGAGGGGGGGATGGTGTGAGGTGGCACAGCCTTCTTTCTCTGCCAACTCTCTCTGTAGCAACAAGTCAGGCTCTTCAGATGTAATCCTCAGTAAATACTGAGATGACTGGCTCATGTTGTTATTGAAGAGAAGGAGAGGGAGCAGTAATGGTTTCTCTAGTCTGCTCTGATGGAGGTCTGCTAATCGTCTGGCTGCTCGGTCACAAACTGATTACTTTCCCAAAGCCCTGATGAGGACAACAAAGTTATTTAGTACATCCAATTTGGCATGGCTGCACACACACATGCACGCACGTAGGCAAGCACACACACATACACACATGCAGACACACGCACGTAGTCAGGCAGACACTTGCACACACACAGGGACTGCTACCAGTAAAATGTCATTGTATTCAGTGAAGTGCAGTAGAAGTAATACTACAGTTTGTACTGAGGGTATTTGATTTCCTCTACGTTGTGTGTGTGTGGCTGTGTGTTTTTGGTTTTACTATCCTTGTGGAGACCAGAAGCCCTCACAAGGATACTAAAACAATTCCAATTTGGACAAGAGGGGACAATTCCATGGTCCCCACAAGGAAAAAATATATTTTAGGCTTAGGGGTTAGGTTTAGGGGTACAATTAGGTTTAGGATTAGAAATAGGGTTTGGGATTAGGGTTAAGGGTTTAAAGTTTAGGGAAAATAGGATTTTTAATGGGAATCAATTGTTTGATCCCCACAAGTATAGTAAAACAAATGTGTAATACAAATGTGTGTGTGTGTGTGTGTGTGTGTGTGTGTGTGTGTGTGTGTGTGTGTGTGTGTGTGTGTGTGTGTGTGTGTGTGTGTGTGTGTGTGTGTGTGTGTGTGTGTGTGTGTGTGTGTGTGTGTGGGTGCGTGCGTGCGTGCGTGCGTGCGTGCGTGCGTGCGTGCGTGTAACATAGGGCTGGGTGACTAACAGAGTTGTCCCTGGCGCTGCATCTATTGTTCAGTGGTGTTCTATTCACCCTGGTCACACTGATGGAGGGTATTTACAGCAACACACAGGGTGGGGTCATGGGGGTTACATTACTGCAGTCTTATTGTGTACCACACTTGATTGGGCCAATTCCTCCACAGCCCCAGTTGTACTGACCTGCAGGAGAGGAGACTGCTCTGGTGTTGTTTCTACAGGCAGAATGGGAACCGCGGGAGGGGAGGGAGAGAGAGAATAGAAAGAGAGAAGGGGAGGGAGAGAGAGAATAGAAAGATGGATGGACATGGACAGAGAAAACGAGAGAGAAATAACTATACATACAGTATGTCCAACAATCACAGAAGCTGGACTAAATATACAGTACCGGTCAAAAGTTTGGACACACCTACTCATTCAACGGATTTTCTTTATTTTGACTATTTTCTACATTGTAGTGAAGACATCAAAACTATGAAATAACACATATGGAATCATGTAGTAACTAAAAAAAGTGTTAAACAAATAAAAATATATATTAGCTAAGTAGCCACCCTTTGCATTGAGGAAAGCTTTGCGCACTCTTGACATTCCCTCAACTAGCTTCACCTGGAATGCTTTTCCAACAGTCTTGAAAGAGTTCACATATATGCTGCGCACTTGTTTCCTTCACTCTGCTGTCCAACTCATCCCAAACTATCTCAATTGGGTTGAGGTTGGGTGATTGTGGAGGGCAGGTCACCTGATGCAGCACTCCATCACTCGCCTTCTTGGTCAAATAGCGCAAATAGCCTGGAAGTGTGTTGGGTCATTATCCTGTTGAAAAACAAATGATAGTCCCACTAAGAGCAAACCAGATGGGATGGCATATCACTGCAGAATGCTGTGGTAGCCATGCTGGTTAAGTGTGTCTTGAATTCTAAATAAATCACAGACAGTGTCACCACCAAAGCACCCCCACATCATCACATCTCCTCCTCCATGCTTCACGGTGGAAACCACACGCGGAGATCATCCGTTCACCTACTCTGTGTCTCATAAAAACACGGTGATTGGAACCAAAAATCTCAAATTTGGACTCATCAGACCAAAGGACGGATTTCCACCGGTCTAATGTCCATTGCTTGTGTTTCTTGTCCCAAGCAAGTCTCTTCTTATTATTGGTGTCCTTTAGTAGTGGTTTCTTTGCAGCAATTCGACCATGAAGGCCTGATTCACATAGTCTCCTCTGAACAGTTGATGTTGAGATGTGTCTGTTACTTGAACTATGTGAAGCATTTATTTGGGCTGCAATTTCTGAGGCTGGTAACTCTAATGAACTTATCCTCTGCAGCAGAGGGAACTCTGGGGCTTCCTTTCCTGTGGCGGTCCTCATGAGAGCTAGTTTCATAGCGCTTGGTGGTTTTTGCGACTGCACTTGAAGAAACTTTCAAAGTTCTTGACATTTTCCGGATTGTCTGACCTTCATGTCTTAAAGTAATGATGGACTGTCGTTTCTCTTTGCTTATTTAAGTTGTTCTTGCCATAATTTGGACTTGGTCTTTTACCAAATAGGGCAATCATCTGTGTACCACCCCTATCTTGTCACAACACAACTGATCGGCTCAAACACATTAACAAGAAAATAAATTCCACATATTCACTTTGAACAAGGCACACCTGTTAATTGAAATGCATTCCAGGTGACTACCTCATGAATCTGGTTGGCAGAATGCCAAGAGTGTGCAAAGTTGTCATCAAGGCAAATAGTGGCTACTTTGAAGAATCTCAAATATAAAATATATTTCTTTTTTTAACACTTATTTGGTTACTACATGATTCCACATGTGATATTTCATAGTTCTGATGTCTTCACTATTATTATACAATGTAGAAAATAGTAAAAAAAAATAAAGAAAAACTATTGAATGAGTGTGTGTTTTTAAACTTTTGACAGGTACTGATATATATATGCAGAGAGAGGAAGTCCACACTGATTGCTGCTCCCAGTCTGTAAGTTCTTTGTTAACCTTGTGCTACTTACAACGTTACCACACTATAGGTGTTGGTCAGGTTCTGTGATTGAAACACTGCAACTAGAACACGCTTCATAAGGCAACTTGGTGCAGATCCTGCCAATAACAAACACCCAGCCAACAACCCCCGACACACACATACACACACTATACTTACACACACACCCTCGTCTTGGTGTTTAAACAGCGGGAGTCTGAGCCAACAACATCAGCAGTAGGAGAGTGATTGTAGGATACTGAAAAGCCTGTAATAACAGACAGAGAGAGAAGGAGGGGGAAGACTGAACAGGACAGAGTTGCGTGACTAGCTCTATTCCTGCGTCTCAGGGCCTGTCGAGCCCCCCTCCACACACACACACAAACACTCTGCAGGGTAGGAATAGGATAGTGAATAGGGAACATGCTAGGTTGGCCTCAGATTGAGGGTAATTTTAGCAGGCTGACCCCTCCATGTCTCCCCTTCCTCTCCCTCTCAGTTCTGTTTTACATTAGAGCTGCCCAGGAACAACTGCTACTCCACCGCTAGGCATCATGGGAAGTTACAGCCCAAGTGTTCCACAATAACAGAGAGAGAGAGTCTTGAAAGAAAAGAAAGAGACAGAAAAAGAGAAAGGATAGGGAATGAAGGAAGGGAGAAAAGGAGAGCGTTAGAAAGAAAGGAAAAATAAATACAATTATCCTTAACAAGGGAGATTAATGATTTACCTGTGAATAAATGATTAACCTGTGAAAGGAGCCTTGTTGTATCTTGAGGCAGCCCTGAGGCAGTATAGTAATGCTCTATAATGTTCATATCATTTTCCCAGGGTTTATACTTTATTGATCGTATCTGTATTCATTTTTTTCTTCTTAGATATTTAATTATCAGTTGTTGTCTCGAGAATAATTTGGAAAACGAGACGTTTTCTTTAGGACAACTTTTTGGAATTGATTTGAAGGTCTGAATTGTAGGGAGAGTAACAGCAGCAGCGGGGATATTGCCAGATTTGGGCAATTAAGATAGCATGCTAGCTGTTCTGGTAGACTTCCAGTCATTGCGCTAATGCTAGTTACCAATGACTGGTGAATCTACAGTGCATTCAGAATGTATTCACAGCCCTCAACTCTTTCCACATTTTGTTGTGTAACATCCTGAATTTAAAATGTGTTCATTTGAGATTTGGTGTCACTGATCTCCACACAATAAATACCCCATAACGGCAAAGTGGAGTTATGATTTTAGAAATGTTTACAAATTAATTCAAACTGAAAATCTGAAATGTCTTGAGTCAATAAGTATTCAACTCTTTTGTTATGACAAGCCTAAATAAGTTCAGTAGTAAAAATGTGCTCAACAAGTCACATAATAAGTTGCATGAACTCACTCTGTGTGCAGTAATAGTGTTTAAATGACTACCCCATCTCTGTACCCCACACATACAATCAGGGGCGCGCCTTTGGTTTTAGAAGTGGGGGGACATAACTTGTTTTTTTTAAAATGTTTTTTTATCCATTCGGGTAAACACTCCAAACAGCCTACCTGACCGCTCAGAGGCGTCCACACGGTCCTAGAGCACACCGTTGCCTCCTTTTTGGATCACATTCCAATGATAAAACGAGGACAAAAATGCAATTTCAAAATGTGGAGGGGACATGTTCCCCCCGTCCCCAGTGAAAGATGCGCACCTGCATACAATTATATGTAAGGTCCCTCAGTCGAGCAGTGATTTTCAAGCACAGATTCAACCACAAAGACCAGGGAAGGAAACTGCTCAGGGATTTCACCATGAGGCCAATGGTGACTTTAAAACAGTTAAAGTGTTTAAAATGTCTGTAAAATGAGATAACGGAGGATGGATCAACAACATTGTAGTTACTCCACAATACCAACATAAATGATAGAGTGAAAAGAAGGAAGCCTGTACAGAATAGGCAGTAAGGCACTTAAAATAATACTGCAAAGAAATTGGCAAAGAAATAAACGTTTTGTCCTGAATACAAAGCGTTATGTTTGGAGCAAATCCAACACATCACTAAGTACCACTCTTCATATTTTTAAGCATGGTGGTGGCTGCATCATGTTATGGGTATGCTTGTCATCGGCAAGGACTAGGGAGTTTTTTAGGATAAAAATTAATGGAATAGAGCTAAGCACCGGCAAAATCAAAGAGGAAAACATGATTCAGTCTGTTTTCCAACAGACACTGGGAGACAAATTCACCTTTTAGCAGGACAACAACCTAAAACACAAGGCCAAATATACACTTGAGTCGCTTACCAAGATGACATTGAATGTTGCTAAGTGACCTAGTTACAGTTTTGACTTAAATCGGCTTGAAAATCTATGGCAAAACTTGAAAATATCTGTCTAGCAATGATCAAGAACCAACTTGATAATTTTAAAAGAATAATGGGCAAATATTGTAGAATCCAGGTGAGCAAAGCTCTTAGAGATTTACCCAGGAAGACTCAGACCTGTAATCACTGCCAAATGGGATTCTAACATGTATTGACTTAGGGGGTTGAATACTTACTTAGTGGTTTATTTTACATATATAGATTTTTTGTTGTTGAATTTTCTTCCATTTTGTCATCACAGAGTATTTTGTGTAGATCATTGAAAAAGAAAAGACAATTAAATCCATTTTAATCCCACTTTGTAACACAACAACATTTGGAAAAAGTCAAGGGTTGTGGATAGTTACTGAAGGCGCTGTACCTTCAACTTCCTTCAAACTGCATGCAGAGACATACCGATTGTACCCATGAGCTCATCTGACTCTGGGTAAGTAGAAAAAGGTCTTAATTGCCAATACCTCACATTACCCCTTTAAGTAGCTAAAGCAGCATGTCCTCATGTAGTTGTCTTTACTTTTCTCTCTTTCTCCACTGTATCAATTCCTCTTCTCCACTGATTAGGGTGAGGGATGAAATTGCTGACAGTTGCAGATCAGTGACTCGTTCGGTATAGATCTGTGAATCGTTCTATATAGATTATATGAATTGTTCGGTATGGATCAGTGAATCATTTGTGTATAGGATATCCTGTAGCCAGCCTCATCAATGTGTGTTAGATCATCAGAGGGATCTTTCTGCTCTGATTGGTGAAACATCAGAACTCTAATTTCTCCACTAAAACCACTAATTAAAGAGAAGAGCAGATCTGCTCTGCCAGCTGGCACTGGGCTGGTTCCTCCCAGCAGTAGTGCATGTGTACCTCCATAGTGGCTGGTGATGCATCACTGCCAGTCATACTGCTTGGTTTGACTCTCTCTGTCTCCCTGTCTCTCTGTCTCTCTGTCTCTGTCATCACCACAGTGATATAACCCTCCCCAGGCCACTTTAACAGCCACATAGATACCATAGATCTAAGGCTGTGTGTATTCAGCCAGCTAACAGTATTAGACAGGGAGAGTAGATTTAGCCTGCAGTGTGTTGATTGTTCCATCCGATCCCCCCGCAGACATCCTCATTCTCATTGGTCATCTGTGCTGCTCTAACGATGACATCTAATATTCCTTAGATCTAAAGATATAATATAATGCTCCATAGGTAAACTGCTGTGGTGTGTTAACCTATAGAGGCTGCTGTAGTTAGTATAATAGTTCATATAGGTGAACATGTATATAAGCCTAGTGAGGCATACATCCTGACTGGATCAATCAGATACTAATGGGCTGGCCAGACAGACACACCGGCTGCTGCCAGCTAGCTCTGCTCTGAAGCAGGTGGACCTTGGGCTAATTGAAAACGTGTCAATACTGGTTTATGTGTGTGTGGCCGTGTGTGCGTGCGTGTGCGCAAAGAGATGACGTGCTCATCAGTGGTACTCTGGGGATACTCTGCTTGTGTGCACACTTTAGTGTGTGTGTGTGTCTCAGTGTGCTGCTGGCTAATCCATCCCCGTGTGTGCGTGTGTGTGTGTGTGTGTCTAGTGGTAAATTGTGTATATCCATTCAGACTGTCCACATGAATAATTTGTTTGTGTTATAAATATTTGACTGGACGTTCATTAATATGCACACACGCCGTCTCTAAAGGGCTGCTGCCACTCTCTCTCTCACACACACAAACACACACACACACACACACACACACACACACACTAGCTGAACAGGCCGTCCGAGGTACTGCTCATGTCATAAATGATCTCAACTTGAAACCACTAAACATTCAGTCATGTGATCTACAATAGACCTGGGTACAATAGTCCCTGGTAAAACAGTTTACATGTAAAAGGGGTTCAGGGAGAGAGAATGAGAGAGAAATGGACTGTGTGTGTGTGTGAGAGAGAGATATAGAGAGCGATTACAGAAAATGACAGAGAAAAATATAATTTTCTTTGGCGATTTAGAATATACAGGTATTTGGTGTCAATATTGAAATCTGTTAGTTCTGGACTTTCCTGACCATGTGTGTATTTCATGAGTGATCGTCTCTGTGTTTCCAGGTAACATCTTGTTGGGTGAGAACCAGGCAGGAAGGAGTGGTCTCAGACCAAAAGCAGCAACAGTCATGGTTTGGAGAGCAGGCCTTCTGCTCAGCATACTGCTAGCTACAGCCACACACACCCTGTCTGCCAGCTTCCCAGAGGACAGTATACCCCTGGACATTGTCGATGCACACTGTGAGTACACACATGCTGCACGTACACACACACTCAGGTTAGTCTCACTCACAAGACAGCAGCATCATGTCTCAGTACAATTTCATTTCCAATCAACTTTTATGCTGCTATGCTATGTCCCATTGCCCTGCATGTATCAGTGAATAGTGTATTGATGGTGTACTATAAGGTCTTCATGGTAATGTAATGTGTATCAGTGAATAGTGTATTGATGGTGTACTATAAGGTCTTCATGGTAATGTAATGTGTATCAGTGAATAGTGTATTGATGGTGTACTATAAGTTCTTCATAGTAATGTAATGTGTATCAGTGAATAGTGTATTGATGGTGTACTATAAGTTCTTCATAGTAATGTAATGTGTATCAGTGAATAGTGTATTGATGGTGTACTATAAGGTCTTCATGGTAATGTAATGTGTATCAGTGAATAGTGTATTGATGGTGTACTATAAGGTCTTCATGGTAATGTAATGTGCTGACTGATCAGACATAGCGTGCCCTGTATAAAATCAATTCTGTCCATCGTCAGCTCAGGCATTAACTAGATTCCCTTCCTCTGTGATGTACACAGGGAATACAAAGACTGCTGACCTGGCCTACCATAACTCTCTCTTTCTCTCTGTCTCTCTCTCTCTCTCTCTGTCTCTCTGTCTCTCTGTCTCTCTCTCTCCCCTCCTTCTCTTCTGCTCTCTCTCTCTCTCTCCCCTCCTTCTCTTCTGCTCTCTCTCTCTCTGTCTCTCTGTCTCTCTCTGTCTCTCTGTCTCTGTCTCTGTCTCTGTCTCTCTCTCTCCCCTCCTTCTCTTCTGCTCTCTATGTCTCTCTCTCTCTCTCTCTCTGTCTCTCTCTGTCTCTCTGTCTCTCTCTCTCTCTCTCTGTCTCTCTGTCTCTCTGTCTCTCTCTCTCTCTCTCTCTCTCTCTCTCTCTCTCTCTCTCTCTCTCTCTCTCTCTCTCTCTCTCTCTCACTCACTCACTCACTCACTCACTCACTCACTCACTCACTCACAGTCTTGTATTTAACTAATCTTGTGGGGACGCACAATTCAGTCCCATTCAAAATCCTATTTTCCCTAACACTAACCCAAAAACTAACCCTTACCTTAACCCTAACTGTAACCTGAAAACCTAAACTAAGCCCTAGCTCCTAATCCTAAACCTAACCCTAAATCCCCTAGAAATAGCATTTGACCTTGTGGGGACTAACAAAATGTCCCCAGTTGGTCACAATTCTGTTTGTTTACTATTCCTGAGGGGACTTCTGGTCCCCACAAGTATAGTTAAACATGTCCACACACACACATACACCACCGTGCTGTATCAGCAGCCTGAATTACACTACTGAGAGATTTCTATAAAGCTGTAACACACAACATGTTTACGCTTAATCAATAACCTTGTTGATAGTGTGTAGCCCTCAGAGCCAGTGTGTGTAGCACTCTGAAAGCTTACATGTGTGTGATCTCTAACTAACGTGTGTATGTGTGTTTCAGTCTCGCGGCAGTACCCAGTATTCCGAGGTCGTCCGTCGGGGAACGAGTCACAGCACAGACTGGACTTCCAACTGATGACCAAGATACAGGATACGCTGTTCATCGCTGGCAGAGACCAGGTGTATCTTGTGAGTCTCCGAGAATCCTACAGGAATGAGATCATTCCCTACAGGGTAAGTCTGTCTGTCTTTGAGTCTGTCTGTCTTTGAGTCTGTCTGTCTGTCTAACCACCAGTTACTCACTGAATTACACACAAGTCGTCTGTAGAAAAAAACATCAATCACATAATTAACAGGCTATAAATGAGAGTGGAAATGGTTCTTTCTATAAATAATGGGGCCAATGTGTGACATTGGGATCAACATGTCAAAGTGGTTTGAAACTAAAATAAAAATGTTTTTCATAGATGAAATAGATTGGATGTATACATGGGGATGTTTCTGTAGCCTATGTGGTTGACGCAGGGATACATAATACAGCCATGAATAACGGTAGCATTCATCTCACCATCCCTGGTTTAATAATGAGAAAGTGACCAAAAACAGGTTCCCTTTTTAATGGAAGACTTTGTATGGGAAGCCAACAGATGTCTTCATAATAACTGCACATAGTTTTACCAACAGAGTACTGCAACATACCAACAGAGTACTGCAACATACCAACAGAGTACTTCAACATACCAACAGAGTACTGCAACATACCAACAGAGTACTGCAACATACCAACAGAGTACTGCAACATACCAACAGAGTACTGCAACATACCAACAGAGTACTGCAACATACCAACAGAGTACTGCAACACCCTTCAATTGAATTCAATTGAAGTGGTGGGAAACTGTGGCCACATCTCTCACAAAAACGGATCAAAAATAAAATCACAGATAATTATAAGGGAGCAGGAGAACTTATAAATGGGCTACAATAATTAAAAATACTTTTCAAGCACCAAATTGAGGAAATGGCTTCAAGGTAGGCCTATTCCAGTTCTTGAATTTCTGTGCTCCAAATGTAATTTCTAGTAACCTACTTCAAGCCCCTTGTATTGTTTAAAAATGAAGGTATAACATGGAGGGGGAAAACATTTATTTGTCACGTTATTTCATTACCAGATCATAATGTCAATAAGCCCACTAGGCTGTGTAATTTGTTGTCATTATATCCAGAATAATTCATAGGCATAGCATTGGCGTTGCGCACAGCTGCACACAGTAGACTCCATGTTCAATCGGAGGCACAAAAACATATGAAAACATGAACTCATTAAGTAAAAGTTTTCTCTGTCAAATCTAACGAGACCCTGCTGTAAAGCAGGCAGGCAACAACAGATGATCAGCATCCATTCACAAGGGATATTAGATCCATCGTGGATCCAGGAACAACTCTTCACCAGACACCAAAATATTCTTTTGTCCAGCACTCGGGCGGTTGTTGCATCACATGCGCTGTCACAACAGCTGTTCGTTCAGCACTTGACTGTCATTCAGAAGATTCCTTCCTGGATCAGATGATGATGTGTGAAAATATCCCGGCGTAACTAATCAGCTGGACACCAAATGTGCATCCAACAAGTATTAAGCATAATTATTGAAGAACCATGTTAATGACAGTATCAATTCAGATTTTAAGTATCAAGGTAAGGTGACTCTTTCGGTTAGAAGCATTAACTTTTGCAATCACATACATTATTTTGGATTTGTGTGCCCATAAAAACAGTTTCCACCCCGTAACATAAGGAGACAAGAAATGATTACACTGCATTTCTGAGATCTCTATACAAAAAAAACTGTCCAACAGCTAGATCCAGGAATCTTACAGGGTTAAAGTTCAATGTCTAATTGAACTGATTACTGCTTAATACAGTATATGATATAACGACAACTTACACTGCCATAAATGCAAGGACAGAAAAGTAATTTTTTATGTAACACGATTTTGGACTAATCCGTCAAGATGCCAATCATGATAAAAGGTTAAACATAGGTTTTTAAATCAACTCGTAAATTTGATTGAATATAGCTATGATCCCCCATTACATCTTCATGTAATGACATGACATTTTTTTCGCAGATTGTTATCAATGACTTATCAACAGCTGTAAAAAGTTGTCCAGTGTGGGAAATCCCAAATGCTGAATTGTGTATGTTTGTGCTTGCCTGAATTAATGTGTGTGTGTGTGTGTGTGTGTGTGTGTGTGTGTGTGTGTGTGTGTGTGTGTGTGTGTGTGTGTGTGTGTGTGTGTGTGTGTGTGTGTTGATGTTTACAGAAGTTAACATGGAGGTCAGGCGAGGCAGACAGAAAGAACTGTGCCATGAAGGGGAAACACAGAGTAAGACTTTACTATACTTACTAATATACCATGTTTCTATAATTACTATACACTGCCTTTCTACTAACTACTATAGACTCTCTACTCTCGGCTTTACCTCTCACCTCATAATGTCTTATCATTATAGCTACTGGCTATACCTGCCATTATAGCTACTGGCTATAGCGATCATTATAGCTACTGGCTATACCTGCCATTATAGCTACTGGCTATAGCGATCATTATAGCTACTGGCTATAGCGACCATTATAGCTACTGGCTATACCTGCCATTATAGCTACTGGCTATAGCGACCATTATAGCTACTGGCTATACCTGCCATTATAGCTACTAGCTATACCTGCCATTATAGCTACTGGCTATAGCTGCCATTATAGCTAATGGCTATAGCGACCATTATAGCTACTGGCTATACCTGCCTTTATAGCTACTGGCTATACCTGCCTTTATAGCTACTGGCTATACCTGCCATTATAGCTACTGGCTATACCTGCCATTATAGCTACTGGCTATACCTGCCATTATAGCTACTGGCTATACCTGCCATTATAGCTACTGGCTATACCTGCCATTATAGCTACTGGCTATACCTGCCATTATAGCTAATGGCTATAGCGACCATTATAGCTACTGGCTATACCTGCCTTTATAGCTACTGGCTATACCTGCCTTTATAGCTACTGGCTATACCTGCCATTATAGCTACTGGCTATACCTGCCATTATAGCTACTGGCTATACCTTCCATTATAGCTACTGGCTATACCTGCCATTATAGCTACTGGCTATACCTGCCATTATAGCTACTGGCTATAGTGACCATTATAGCGACCATTATAGCTACTGGCTATAGCGACCATTATAGCTACTGGCTATACCTGCCATTATAGCTACTGGCTATACCTGATATTATAGCTACTGGCTATAGCGACCATTATAGCTACTGGCTATACCTGCCATTATAGCTACTGGCTATACCTGCCATTATAGCTACTGGCTATACCTGCCATTATTGCTACTGGCTATAGTGACCATTATAGCGACCATTATAGCTACTGGCTATAGCGACCATTATAGCTACTGGCTAAGCGGTTTATAATATGATCTCCTCTCTCTCTCTCTCCCCTCCTCCAGGATGAGTGTCATAACTACATCAAGGTTCTGGTTCCCAGAAATGATGACCTGGTGTTCATCTGTGGAACAAACGGCTTCAACCCCATGTGCCGGTACTACAGGGTAAGACAACAGCAGGGTGTGTGAGAAACGTTCTCTCTCCCTCCTGCTCTGCCTCCATAAGCACCTATTGTTTACTATGCCGTCTGTGTGTCTTTGTTAACGGCGTGCATGTGTGTCTGTGTGTGTAGCTGGATAACCTGGAGTTTGACGGGGAGGAAATCAGCGGACTGGCACGATGCCCGTTTGACGCCAAGCAGACCAACGTCGCTCTGTTCGCTGGTATGACCACACACACACACACACACACACACACACACACACACACACACACACACACACACACACACACACACACACACACACACACACACACACACACACACACGCTGTGGCCATAGCAACTAGGGCTCATAAGTCAGTCTGTAAACAAACAGTTTGAACCTGGGTGTTAGATCTACATGTCCAGTATGACAGAATGGAATGTGTTTGTCTGACCTGTGTGTGTGTGTGTGTGTGTGTGTGTGTGTGTGTGTGTGTGTGTGTGTGTGTGTGTGTGTGTGTGTGTGTGTGTGTGTGTGTGTGTGTGTTGTTTCAGACGGGAAGCTGTACTCGGCGACGGTTGCTGACTTCCTGGCGAGCGACGCAGTGATCTACCGTAGTATGGGTGACGGCTCGGCCCTCAGGACTATTAAATACGACTCCAAATGGCTGAAAGGTAAACACAGCAGTGTGTGGTGACCGCAGACTCTGTCCATGTCCCTGTCCTGCGAAGACGTCCTGTAGCTCTGCTCTGTCACACTATCTAGGTCAACTCTTTTACACGCAGCTGTTACAGGAACACTGAAATATTCAGGATGGATGGAGAGAGAGAGAGAGAGAAGTGGGGAAGGAGGGAGAGGGGAGGAGAACAGAGAGAGACAGAGTTGAAGGGAGGACAGAGGTAGTTATGTATAGACAGAGGTAGAAGTAGAAAAAAGAGACGTGACAACACAAAACCTCTATCCCCTCTCTCTTCCAGAGCCCCATTTCCTGCATGCAGTGGATTATGGGAACTATGTCTACTTCTTCTACAGAGAGATCGCAGCAGAACACAACAACTTGGGCAAGGTAACACACACACACATACACACACACACACACACACGCACACACACACACACACACACACACACACACACACACACAGGTCAGACAAACACATTCCATTCTGTCATACTGGACATTATAAATAGTAAACACTATATTACCAGACAACAGATAGTGTTGTAGAAAAGTGCTGAGTACAGCAGAGTACAGTAAAGTGTAGTTTGGTAGTGACTGAACTGTAGGTCAAACTACTTTACATGTAAACCCTTTACCCATGGAGAGGATTCACACACACACACACACACACACACACACACACACACACACACACACACACACACACACACACACACACACACACACCCTTGGTGGTAATGGATGTTTTCTGCATGCTTTAGCCACCGCAGGCCTCATATTTACCCATGATGCATCATTCAGAGAATGGGCGGCCAGGCTGAAACCGCGGGCTGATGAATATTTTAGCGCTACTAATGCTGGGATGTGTGTTTGTGTGTGTTCCTGTGTGTGTATGTGTCGATGCTGATGGGCCTGGGATGACGCCTGGGCAGATGGAGCTTTGCACTGGTCAATTATTAAAGCTGTTTCTGCTGACTGCTTCACACGCTTCATTTAAACCACAAGAGCTCTAGCCCTAGTCCCCCACAGTTCAACACCCAGAGCTTTAGCCCTAGTCCCCCACAGTCCAACACCCAGAGCTCTAGTCCTAGTCCCCCACAGTCCAACACCCAGAACCCTAGTCCCCCACAGTCCAACACCCAGAACCCTAGTCCCCCACAGTCCAACACCCAGAGCTCTAGCCCTAGTCCCCCACAGTCCAACACCCAGAGCTCTAGTCCTAGTCCCCCACAGTCCAACACCCAGAGCTCTAGCCCTAGTCCCCCACAGTCCAACACCCAGAGCCCTAGTCCCCCACAGTCCAACACCCAGAGCTCTAGCCCTAGTCCCCCACAGTTCAACACCCAGAGCTCTAGTCCCCCACAGTCCAACACCCAGAGCTCTAGCCCTAGTCCCCCACAGTCCAACACCCAGAGCTCTAGTCCCCCACAGTCCAACACCCAGAGCTTTAGCCCTAGTCCCCCACAGTCCAACACCCAGAGCTCTAGCCCTAGTCCCCCACAGTCCAATACCCAGAGCTTTAGCCCTAGTCCCCCACAGTCCAACACCCAGAGCTCTAGCCCTAGTCCCCCACAGTCCAACACCCAGAGCTCTAGCCCTAGTCCCCCACAGTCCAACACCCAGAGCTCTAGCCCTAGTCCCCCACAGTCCAACACCCAGAGCTCTAGCCCTAGTCCCCCACAGTCCAACACCCAGAGCTCTAGCCCTAGTCCCCCACAGTCCAACACCCAGAGCTCTAGCCCTTGTCCCCCACAGTCCAACACCCAGAGCTCTAGCCCTAGTCCCCCACAACCAGACACCCAGAGTTCTAACCCTTGTCCCCCCACAGCCAAACACCCAGAACCCGCTCCCTAGTCCCCAACAGCCCAACACTCCAACACCCAGAGCTCTAGCCCTAGTCCCCCACAGTCCAACACCCAGAGCCCTAGCCCTAGTCCCCCACAGGCCAACAGTCCAACACCCAGAGCTCTAGCCCAAAGATCTAGCCCAGTCCCTATCATATAGCCCCGTCCTATAGCCCAGTCCCTACCATATAGCCCCGTCCTATAGCCCAATTTCAGTCCTATAGCCCAATCCCTATCATATAGCCCCGTCTTATAGCACCATCCTGTAGCCCAGTCCCCATCATATAGCCTGTCCTATAGCCCAGTCCCAGTCCTATAGCCCAGTCCCTATCATATAGCCCAGTCCCTATCATATAGCCCCGTACTATAGCCCAATTCCAGTCCTATAGCCAGTCCCTATCATATAGCCCCGTCTTATAGCACCATCCTATAGCTCAGTCCTATAGCCTAGTCCCTATCAAATAGCCCGTGCTATAGCCCAGTCCCAGTCCTATAGCCCAGTCCCTAGCATATAGCACTGTACTATAGCCCAGCCCCTATCATATAGCCCAGTCCCTATCATATAGCACCGTCCTATAGCCCGGTCCTATAGCCCAGCCCCTATCATATAGCACCGTCCTATAGCCCAGTCCTATAGCTCCTATCATATAGCCTAGCCCCTATCATATAGCCCAGTCCTATAGCCCAGTCCCTATCATATAGCCTAGCCCCTATCATATAGCCCAGTCCTATAGCCCAGTCCCTATCATATAGCCCAGTCCTATAGCCCAGTCCCTATCATATAGCCTAGCCCCTATCATATAGCCCAGTCCTATAGCTCCTATCATATAGCCTAGCCCCTATCATAAAGCCCAGTCCTATAGCCCAGCTCTGTTCTAGTTCAAGATTAATCAGACTGAGTTAAGAGGTGTGTGTGAATCAGGTTTAGGGTTAAGAGATGTGAGTGTGAGGCGTTTGTTCAGTCGGAGCTTCAAACAAATGTCCTCTCTGACACAGGGTCCTGGATAAGCATGTGTGTGCGCCCGCCGCGCGTGTGCTTGTGTATGCGTCAGTGTGCGTCACACTGTGAGGCCACAGGATGAGGCAGATGTCTTATTCAGAGGGTGGAAGTGTTTTAGTGATGCTGATTGCAGAGTCTCTCTCCCCCTGCTCCCCCTTTCCTTTCCAGGCCGTCTACTCCAGAGTGGCTCGTATCTGTAAGAACGACGTAGGCGGGTCCCAGCGTGTGTTGGAGAAACACTGGACGTCCTTTGTCAAGGCCAGACTCAACTGTTCTGTTCCTGGAGAATCGTTCTTCTACTTCGATGTTCTACAGTCCATCACTGACATCCTCAACATCAACGGAGTTCCTTCTGTGGTGGGAGTCTTCACTACACAGATGAACAGGTAAGGATGGACACACTGAGGCTACATCCCAAATGGCACCCTATTCCCGTATAGTGCACTACTTTTGACTAGGGACCATAGGGCTCTAGTCAAAGTGGTTCACTATATGGGAATAGGGTGCCATTTGGGGTACACTCTGTAATATTGGTGTAACATATGTGTTGTTATTGTGAATCTCTTGTTGTGTGTATTTTCTTCATATCTAGTTAATAGTAGTTGTGTAACAGTGTGTTCCTCTCTCTTCAGTATCCCAGGGTCTGCAGTGTGTATATTAGTAGCTATAGTTAATAGTAGTTGTGTAACAGTGTGTTCCTCTCTCTTCAGTATCCCAGGGTCTGCAGTGTGTATATTAGTAGCTATAGTTAATAGTAGTTGTATAACAGTGTGTTCCTCTCTCTTCAGTATCCCAGGGTCTGCAGTGTGTATATTAGTAGCTATAGTTAATAGTAGTTGTGTAACAGTGTGTTCCTCTCTCTTCAGTATCCCAGGGTCTGCAGTGTGTGCGTTCTCCATGGATGACATAGAGAAGGTGTTCAGAGGACGATTTAAAGAACAGAAAACACCTGACTCTGTCTGGACCGCCTTCCCAGAGGAGAGACTGCCCAAACCCAGGTATGTACCTGTACCTTTTCCCTAACCCAAACCCAGGTATGTACCTGTTCCTTTTCCCTAACCCAAACCCAGGTATGTACCTGTTCCTTTACCCTAACCCAAACCCAGGTATGTACCTGCACCTTTTCCCTAACCCAAACCCAGGTATGTACCTGCACCTTTTCCCTAACCCAAACCCAGGTATGTACCTGTTCCTTTTCCCTAACCCAAACCCAGGTATGTACCTGTACCTTTTCCCTAACCCAAACCCAGGTATGTACCTGTTCCTTTTCCCTAACCCAAACCCAGGTATGTACCTGTACTTGTACCTTTTCCCTAACCCAAACCCAGGTATGTACCTGTTCCTTTTCCCTAACCCAAACCCAGGTATGTACCTGTTCCTTTTCCCTAACCCAAACCCAGGTATGTACCTGTTCCTTTACCCTAACCCAAACCCAGGTATGTACCTGTACCTTTTCCCTAACCCAAACCCAGGTATGTACCTGCACCTTTTCCCTAACCCAAACCCAGGTATGTACCTGTTCCTTTTCCCTAACCCAAACCCAGGTATGTACCTGCACCTTTTCCCTAACCCAAACCCAGGTATGTACCTGTTCCTTTACCCTAACCCAAACCCAGGTATGTACCTGTACCTTTTCCCTAACCCAAACCCAGGTATGTACCTGTTCCTTTACCCTAACCCAAACCCAGGTATGTACCTGTACCTTTTCCCTAACCCAAACCCAGGTATGTACCTGTACCTTTTCCCTAACCCAAACCCAGGTATGTACCTGCACCTTTTCCCTAACCCAAACCCAGGTATGTACCTGTACCTTTTCCCTAACCCAAACCCAGGTATGTACCTGTTCCTTTGCCCTAAACCAGGTATGAACATGTACCTTTACCCTAACCCAGGTACTATACCTACAGTATGTCAGTCTCTAACCCTGACCCAAGCCCAGGTACTATACCTACAGTATGTCAGTCTCTAACCCTGACCCAAGCCCAGGTACTATACCTACAGTATGTCAGTCTCTAACCCTGACCCAAGCCCAGGTACTATACCTACAGTATGTCAGTCTCTAACCCTGACCCAAGCCCAGTATGTCTCAGTAAGTGTATGTCAGTCTGCACAACAACAAGTACATGACCCTCCCTTCAGTTTATGATGCAGGGCAGGACTGTATTGTCACTATGACCTTGAGTTTTGGTCTCATTGAGATAAACCCTCTTTAACAAGAGAGACATGGTCTATGACCACACGCATGTACACACACACACACACACACACACACACACACACACACACACACACACACACACACACACACACACACACACACACACACACACACACACACACACACACACACACACACACACACACACACATATATAGCTGGTGGTTATTAGCAGTAAATAATTAATCTGGATAATTAGACGCGTTGCATATTTAACCTGTATTCACACACACATGTAGCTCAGCTCTCTGGCCCCACACAAAGTCCACAGAGCTGCTCATTATGGTGGTAAATAATTCACATTCTAATCCTCTGCTATGACTTCATGTTTACGGTGATACAGCAGCACGTCTCTTTGTTGTCCTGACAGGCATCTGCTCCTCTCTCATACCCTAACCCCTCTCCTCAGTTCAATTCAATAGAGTCAACATTATTAGTCCCTACAGGGTGATGGTAGCTGGGCTCATGTGTGACCTGTGTTGACCTTTGACCCCTCTCTGACCCCTTTGACTCCAGGCCAGGCTGCTGTTCGGGTCATGGCCAGGCTGAGTCCTATAAGACCTCTATAGAGTTCCCTGATGAGACCCTCCTGTTCATCAAGTCTCACCCCCTCATGGACGCCTCCGTGCCTAACATAGGAGACGAGCCCTGGTTCACCAAGACACGCGTCAGGTAAGAACACACAGATAAACACACACACATGCACACATGTGCTGCTTGTGGGATCTAAATTCCCGGGTAACAATCAACAAAACCCCAAATCAAAATGCACATTTGTAGATTGCACGGAGGGCCTTTAAATACTGGCTTGATAATTCCTACTGAAATCTGACTGTCCTCCCGTCTTGTCCCTGTCTCTCTAGGTACAGGCTGACAGCCTTGGCGGTGGACAACGCGGCTGGTCCACATGGTAACTACACGGTGCTGTTCATTGGTTCAGAGGCGGGCGTGGTGCTGAAGGTTCTAGCCAAGACTTCCCCTCTGGCCCTAAACGACAGCATCCTATTGGAGGAGATCGACCTGTTCAACAGAGCCAAGTACGGAACACTCACTACACGTCTCTCACTGTCTCTCTCTCTTAGTCTCTCTCTTACTCTCTTTGTGTCTCTCTCTTAGTCTCTGTCTCTTACTGTCTTTCTCTTTTTTTGGTCTCTTATCTCTCACTGTGTTTTTCTCTTTCTCTCTGTGTGTCTCTCACTGTCTGTCTCTCCTCTCTCCTCCTCTCAGTCTCAGTCTTTCTCACTCTCCTCTTTCTTCTTTTGTCTTTCTCTCGCTCTCCTCTTTCTTCCTCTCAGTCTCTCCTCTCTCTCTCTCTCGCACTCTCCTCTCTCTTCCTCTGTCTCTCTTCTCTGTCTTCCTCTGTCTCTCTCTCTCTCCTCTGTCTTTCCCTGTCTCTCTCTCTTTCCTCTGTCTTCCCCTGTCTCTGTTTCTCTCCTGTCTTCCTCTGTCTCTCACTCTCCTCTGTCTTCCTCTCAGTCTCTCGTTCTCTCCTGTCAGTAAGGGTATCAGGGCTAAACAGTGCCACTGTGATTACATCTGGAGAGTGAAACCGTAGACAGGCCTTTCTGATAAACAACTGATCAAGTAACCTGTAATCTGATTTCTGACTCTCCTCTCTGTCTCCCCCCTCCACCACCCTTCCTTTCTCTCTCTCCCCTACTCCCTCTCCTCTCCCAACCCCTCTCTTCCCTCTCTTTTCTCCTCTCTGTCTCCCCCCTCCACCACCCTTCCTTTCTCTCTCTCCCCTACTCCCTCTCCTCTCCCAACCACTCTCTTCCCTCTCTTTTCTCCTCTCTGTCTCCCCCCTCCACCACCCTTCCTTTCTCTCTCTCCCCTACTCCCTCTCCTCTCCCAACCCCTCTCTTCCCTATCTTTTCTCCTCTCTGTCTCCCAGGTGTCTGTCTAACAATGAGGATGACAGGCATATTTTGTCGCTCCATGTTGACAGAGACACACACAGTGTGTATGTAGCTTTCTCTAGCTGTGTGGTTCGCATGCCTCTCAGCCGCTGTGAGCGACACACTAACTGCCACAAGTGAGTCCCCACACTGACACACACGAGCGTGCACTCCAACTTAGACTCAGACACATACAGACACAGATACATACACATACAGACAGACAGACAGACAGACACACACAACAAACACACACACACACACACACACACACACACACACGGACACGGACACGGACACATACACACACATTCAGAAACAAGCGCACACTCCAGTCCAAGGTTACTTTATGCTGTACATGGTCACAGGTTTGTGTGTTTATTGATGTGTTTTTCTCTATCTACATGTCATAAACACTGAGAACCTGTAGCACACGGGTTAATATACAGCCAGACAGAGGTTAACTGGTGCTGCCTATTTAACCCTGTATGGTGAACTGTATATTTACAGATATGTGTTAACCCTGTGTTGTGTTTCTCCCCTAGGTCTTGTATAGCGTCCAGGGACCCCTACTGTGGCTGGATGCCTCATGGAGCCTGTGAGAGGATCCTGCCTGGAGTTCTGTGAGTACCAAGTATTACAATACTAAATAGTATGCATACTCAGGGCCGTAAAGTGTGACCAATTTGTTCTCATATGCAACAAAATATTTTGCTGTGCGACCTGGAGTTTTTAATTTGGGAGCACCAGTGCGACCCAGATCTGACCCATATCTGACCCAGATCTGACCCAGATCTGACCCAGATCTGACCCATATTACTGAAGCAACATTTTTTTCTTCCGGTCACGGATTGGTGGGACACATTTTACATTTATTTCATAAACCGTGTCGTGGGCCTTTCTACAACTATTCGCAGGCCGCATTTGTTTTACACCTTGTTCAGTCATGTTTGTTAGCTCATTAGCTAGCTAGCAAACAACCTGGTATCTTTACCAGTGTATCCAAACATTTGGAGGCACAGAAAGAAAGGAAAGGGTATAGCTTCTTCAGGAGATCAATGATCAATGAATGAATGTAACAATGAATGGCACAAGCATTTTCTCTACACCCGCAATAACATCTGCTAAATATGCGTATGTGACCAATAAAATTGTATTTGATTTGAATGAGAGATGTCCTGCATGGCTTCATCACAAATGCTCTTAAAGAGGCAGTGTACAATTTTCAATGTAATGCATCTCAATAGGAAAATAGTGCTTTTACATAATGTAGAAACCGTATATTCCACAAAATGACTTTTTCATTTCAATGACAGGTGTCTGTATCAACATTGTAGGTTTTTATAATAAACACTCTACAGGGTTCCATATGAGTTTTTAGGGCACAACATGAGCAGCTAGACTTCATATAGACTATATCTCAATCCATTTAAAAAATCAGATTTTCTGGTGCTCCTAACTTTTTTAAAGGCGGGAGGACCAGTGCTACCAATGAAAAATGTACATTTAGAGCCCTGGGAGTATTAAATATTACAATACTACCACAGTACTAAGATACGGTACATACTACAGAGTTCAGGAAAAAAATGAATAACGGAAGGAATTGTTGGTTAGAGAGGTTTGGTTCTCTGCTCTAATTTCTCTCTCCTCCCTCTCTTTCAGGTCTGGTTATGAGCAGGATGTAGAGTTTGGGAACACGGTTCAGCTGGGAGACTGCCATGGTGAGCCCCTCCCATTCATACCAACCCATCTCTTTCTCGCTCTTTCTCACTATCACACACCATCAGTCTGCACAACCAACCAGTAACACACGTCCAGTAACACCAGTAACCACACCATACCAACACACCAACCAGTAACACCCCACCAGTAACACCAGTAACCACACCATACCAACACACCAATCAGTAACCCTCCCTACATGGTTCTATGTTCAGTATTAACATACACATCTACTGTAGATCCACATATTGTACAGACCCAGGCCACCTGTAACTAATGCTACCTACTTGGAGGGAAGAAACAGACGCGCTCTACCAGTAGCAGTACTAAGACAGCGTTGCTATAGGAGACACACCAGGCTGAACCATAGAACTAGAACAGGGGATAGAGGCCATGCTGTCTCTCCTCAGGTCTAGAGACAGACAAGACCTGGAGCAATAGGCCTACTCAGACAACCTGTCCTTTAGCTTTTTATCATTTGATTCAAAATAACTACACTCTTAGTTATCAGGGCCTTTTTTTGTTTTGGGACTCTACTTTTGGGTTCCTTTATACTGATTTCTTGTTCCTTTAATTGTTTTAGTGTTTTTGGCCACTACATCAGCGACAGATTACAAATCATTTGGTGACCCGACCTCTGGTTAGTTGGATCTTTTATTCCGCTGGTTTCTTTCTTTCCTTGAGCTCCGAACCCCTCTCTCCTTCCATCCTTCCTTCAACGCTGCTCACCCTTCATCTTTTTGAACAAACCTCCTCTTCTTCAAAACCTTTTTATCTTCTTCAGCATCTCAACAAACAACATCATCACCGGGTCACGTCAGAAATCTCCATCTCACCGCTACACTGACTCATTTCCTCACTTCATCTTCCTCACGCACTTCCTCTTTACTTCCTGTTTACTTCCTGCATGCTCACTCGGCGCCCCTCCCTCCTCTGACGTCATCACTGCTATGGAATCATCGCTGCTGTGTACCAAAGACCTTCCTCAGACAACTCTCCCCCTTTTCCCCTTTCAAACTGTATCCTGTCTGAACAAAATGAATCTTACAACTGTATTTCTAGTACTGGTAATGATAAATAAAATAGCTCTTGAATCAGACAATTTATTATTTTTTCAAACAGCATTATCATAAAACATAAAACCTATTATGTTATGTAAACTAACCCATATGTTCGTACACATACCAACCCTTGCCTACTAACCAGGATGTAAGCTAACAACCTGCAGGCCTCATGTCTACGCACCGTGTTAACAGTTTGTTTGTCACCACAGACATGGAGTTGTCATCTACGTCACTCACAGACCAGCCCAGTGGGCCCATACACCCCCCAGTACCCCCAGTACTCACCCCCACCCTGAGCCCCCATCCTGGGCTTGGTCCCGGGGAAAGGCCTGGGTTGGGGCCTGGGGCTGGTTCTCCAGACCTGTATGGCTCAGGGTTTGTGCAGCAGGACGACCCAGCCACCTCCCATTCACTAGAGTCACTCCCAGGGGGCCTAGAGGGTAAGGCCTGCAGGGAGAGAACTGCTGCTACCACACTGTATGGAGCCCTGACTGTCCCATAGCTGCTACAGCAGACACACACATGCAGTACCAGTCAAAAGTTTGGCCACACCTACTCATTCAAGGGTTTTTCTTTATTTTTACTATTTTCTACATTGTAGAATAATAGTGAAGACTTCAAAACTATGAAATAACACATATGAATCATATAGTAACCAAAAAAGTGTTAAACAAATCAAAATACATCTTCGAAGTAGCCACCCTTTGCCTTGATGACAGCTTTGCACACTCCTGGCATTCTCTCAACCAGCTTCATGAGGAACCTGTTGGTTGCTTTTCGATCACTCTGCGGTCCAACTCATCCCAAACCATCTCAACTGGGTTGAGGTCGGGTGATTGTGGAGGGCAGGTCATCTGATGCAGCACTCCACCACTCTCCTTGTTCAAAAGACTTACACAGCCTGGAGGTTTGTTTTGGGTTATTGATCTGTTGATAAACAAATGATAGTCCCAATAAGAGCAAACCAGATGAGATGGCGTATCGCTGCAGAATGCTGTGGGAGCCTTAAATTCTAAATAAATCACAGACAGTGTCACCAGCAAAGCACCATCACACACACCCACGGTGGGAACCACACATGCGGAGATCATCCGTTCACCTACTCTGCGTCTCAAAGACACAGCGGTTGGAACCAAAAATCTCAAATTTAGACTCATCAGACCAAAGGACAGATTTCCAACGGTCTAATGTCCACTGCTCTTGTTTCTTGGCCCAAGCAAGTCTCTTCTTTTCATTGGTGTCCTTTAGTAGTGGTTTCTTTGCACCAATTCGACCATGAAGGCCTGATTCACGCAGTCTCCTCTGAACAGTTGATGTTGAGATGTGTCTGTTACTTGAACTCTGTGAAGCATTTATTTGGGCTGCAATCTGAGGCTGGTAACTCTAATGAACTTATCCTCTGCAGCAGAGGAACTCTGGGTCTTCCTGTCCTGTGCTGGTCCTCATGAGAACCAGTTTCACCATAACGCTTGATGGTTTTTGCGACTGCACTTGAAGAAACTTGTTGAAATTTTCTGTATTGACTGACCATGTCTTAAAGTAATGATGGACTGTCATTTGTCTTATTTGAGCTGTTGGTGCCATAATATGGACTTGGAATTTTACCAAATAGAGCTATCTTCTGTATACCCCCCTCCTTGCCACAACACAACTGATTGGCTCAAATGCATTATGGAAAGAAATTCCACAAATTCACTTTGAACAAGGCACACCTGTTAATTGAAATGCATTGCAGATGACTACCTCATGAAGCTGGTTGAGAGAATGCCAAGAATGTGCAAAGCTGTCATCAAGGCAAAGGGTGGCTACTTTGAAGAATCTCAAATATAACATATTTTGATGTGTTTACTACTTTTTTTGGTTACTACATGATTTCATATGCGTTATTTCATCGTTTTGATGTCTTCACTATTATTCTACAAGAAAAACCCTCGAATGAGTAGGTGTGTCCATTTTTGACTGGTACTGTACACACAGACACAGACACACTTGATACACACACACACACACACACTCAGGGGCAGGTATTTGGGATTACCATCAATTGATATAGCAGATTACATTTTTCAGATTTTGTTATGATTTATATTTCATCCAACTTCATGTATTTTGATTTATTCCTTGATTTATTGTCATGATTATAATGATTTTCTACATGGTGAAAATGTATTTTCTCCCTTTTTAAACAATCCTTTCAAATCTTATCTTCAAACCTTCTGCACTTCTATAATCTTTCTTCAGACTCTTTTATTTGGCCCTCGTTTCTCTCTCTGCCAGTTGACCCTATAACCCTGGCTGTTACAGTTGAAGGGTCAACCCTGTTCCCGGGTGTAAAGGGTTAACCCTGGGAGTTAGGTTTTTTAACCCTAGGAGCATTAGAGCATGTCCCAGGCCTGTCCATTAACCCCTCCTGCTCCAGGACCTCTCTCTGTCTCTCTCCTGCTCTGTGGATGTTTAACTCGTCCATGTCTGTGGTTACTAACCAAGCTGCAGTCTAGAAACAGAACAGCCTCACCATGTAGAGGACAAACTACAATCCTCTTCCTTTGACAACGCTGGGGAGTCAATGGTTCATTGTCTTTCTGATTTTGGGAGAACAAGTCTATCTCTGTCCTAGTTAGGAATGCACTAACCCTCCTTTGTATCTGGACAAATGTTTGACACTTGGTAGAGAAAAAGCAACACTTCAATTCTTCCTCTTCAAACTAACATAACACTACTTCTTCTAGATTGGCTTACACCACCGGAGTGGTTGTGGGATCCTAACCATTTTCACCATGTATTTACAATTAAGAATGACGAGAGTGGAAGCCAATCTGAATGGTTTTGGTAACGATAAAATCCCTGTTGGATAGCGGACAGAATACCTTTAAGGGGAAAAGCAGAGAAATCATGCATGACTGAGTGTCCACAAACACACCTGATATAGAGGTGTAGTGTCAAGCTGTGATTGGCTGTGATTGTGTGTGTCAGGGTGTTCGTAAACCAATGGGGTGTGTGACTTCAGGTGTGTGGGAGATCCAGGCGGGAGAAGCCAATCAGATGGTCCACATGAATATCCTGATCAGCTGTGTGTTGGCTGCCTTCCTCCTGGGGGCGCTAGTGGCAGGCCTGGTGGTGTTCTGCTATAGAGACTCCTTCCTCCGCCACAAGCCCCGGCACGCCCACAAAGATGCAGAGTCAGCCCCCTCCTGCAGCGACTCCACCGGATCCTTCACTAAGCTCAACGGGCTCTTCGACAGTCCTGTCAAGGTAACCTGGAGACCTGAATACAGATTTATGAGTCAACACATTATTCAGTAACCGAGTGTTACTGACTGACATTGTCGTGGTATCGTATGTAGATAGATAGAACCAGAGTGAGAATGACAGTGACATTGTCGTGGTATCTTATGTAGATAGATAGAACCAGAGTGAGAATGACAGTGACATTGTCGTGGTATCTTATGTAGATAGATAGAACCAGAGTGAGAATGACAGTGACATTGTCGTGGTATCTTATGTAGATAGATAGAACCAGAGTGAGAATGACACTGACATTCACGGTGCGGCGGCCACAATTATTTGGGGGGGAGGGGCC
Organism: Salvelinus fontinalis; assembly: GCF_029448725.1. Classification (NCBI taxonomy): domain Eukaryota; kingdom Metazoa; phylum Chordata; class Actinopteri; order Salmoniformes; family Salmonidae; genus Salvelinus; species Salvelinus fontinalis. The sequence goes on from NW_026600228.1 coordinate 345,736, forward strand.
TCATAATAATAATAAAGCCGTAATTTAACTGTAAAAATGTATTACCTTTTAATGTGGCATGAACACAACCAGTCATGATGCTTTCATCTGATTGTCAAACAAATCACTTCAAAATGTAGGCTACCTGTGCATGTTCATCCACTCCAAAATAATCCAAACAGTGCAATACATGTTACCTCTGATGACTGGAAATAGACATCTACATGTTACCTCTGATGACTGGAAATAGACATCTACATGTTACCTCTGATGACTGGAAATAGACATCTACATGTACTCTGATGACTGGAAATAGACATCTACATGTTACCTCTGATGACTGGAAATAGACATCTGCATGTACTCTGATGACTGGAAATAGATCTGTTTACAAAACACCAAAAAGTGTGCCTACTGACATTCGGCGAATACCATTGATTAGGCCTACATTAATTGATGCTTCTTGCTGACAAATTTACATTTTTAGTTCCTTGAAAAGTCGGGACAACTGAAATGGGGCTGAAACTGTCCTGGGGAAAACGGGTGGTTACCCTAACACACATGGTCAATTTACTAGTGTAACAGTCCTGACCTGTTTTATGTTGTTTTTTATGTGTTTATGGTCAGGGCATGTGTTTTGGGTGGGCAGTCTATGTTATCTGTTTCTATGTTGGTTTCGGTTTGCCTGGTATGGCTCTTGATTAGAGGCAGGTGGTTTGCATTTTCCTCTAATCAAGAGTCATATTTAGGTAGGGCATTTTCACTGTTTGTTTGTGGGTGATTGTCTCCTGTGATGTCTTCGTTATGTTCGATGTATTCACTTTTGGAGCTGTTTGGCTGTTCGTTCGTTTTGATGTACGTTCCTGTTCGTGAGTTTACGTTTGTTGATGTGAGTTTATGTTCAGGTTCCGTTGTACGTCGTTTTCTTATTTTGTAGTTGGTTAAAGTGTTTGTTTTCGTGTCATCGGTTTTCGTTATAAAATAAAGATGGCATATTTCCCTGACTCCGCATTTTGGTCCGAAGATCCTTCTCTCCTCACCTCTTCCGAGGATGAGGAGAGCGACAGCTATGACAGAATCACCCACCAAAATACAGAGACCAAGCGGTATGGGAATGCTCGACGGAGCAATAAGGATTTCTGGACTTGGGAGGAGATATTGGACGGTAGAGGACCTTGGGCTCAACCAGGGGAATATCGCCGTCCAAAGGAGGAGAAGAAGGCAGCCACAGCCCAGGAGCGCTGGTATGAGGAGGCAGCGCGACGACGCGGTTGGGAGCCCGTGAGTAAGACCCAAAAATTTATTGGGGGGGGGGCACACGAGAAGTGTGGCAAAGCCGGGTAGGATACCCGAGCAAACTCCCCGTGCTTACCGTGGAGGTAGAAGGCGTCGTACTGGTAAGACACCGTGTTATGCGGTAAAGCGCACGGTGTCCCCAGTACGCGTGCTTAGCCCAGTGCGGGCTATTCCACCTTGCCGCACTGGGAGGGCTAGGTTGGGCATCGAGCCGGGTGCCATGAAGCCGGCCCAACGTAGCTGGTCTCCAGTACGTCTCCTCGGGCCGGTGTACATGGCACCAGCCTTACAGGTGGTGTCCCCGGTTCGCCTGCATAGCCTAGTGCGGGCTATTCCACCTCGCCGCACTGGCAGGGCTACGGGGTTCATTCAACCTGGTAGGGTTGGGGAGGCTCGGTGCTCAAGAGCACGTGTCCTCCTTCACGGTCCGGTATATCCGGTGCCACCTCCATGTACCAGTCCTCCGGTGGCAGCCCCCCGTACCAGGCTGTCTCTCCGGGTTCTCTCTCCTGCTGTTTCCTCCTCTCCAGCGCAGCCGGTGCCTAGACCACGCACCAGGCTGTCTCTCCTTCTCCTCCCTACAGAGCTATCTGTCTCCCCAGCGCCATCTGAGCCATCCGTCTCCCCAGCGCCATCTGAGCCATCCGTCTCCCCAGCGCCATCTGAGCCATCCGTCTCCCCAGCGCCATCTGAGCCATCCGTCTCCCCAGCGCCATCTGAGCCATCCGTCTCCCCAGCGCCGTCTGAGCCATCCGTCTGCCATGAGCCTGCAAAGCCGCCCGTCTGCCATGAGCCTGCAAAGCCGCCCGTCTGCCATGAGCCTACAGAGCCATCCGCCAGACAGGAGCCGCTAGAGCCGTCAGCCAGACAGGAGCCGCTAGAGCCGTCAGCCAGACAGGATCTGCCAGAGCCGCCAACCAGACAGGATCTGCCAGAGCCGCCAACCAGACAGGATCTGCCAGAGCCGCCAACCAGACAGGATCTGCCAGAGCCGCCAACCAGACAGGATCTGCCAGAGCCGCCAACCAGACAGGATCTGCCAGAGCCGCCAACCAGACAGGATCTGCCAGAGCCGCCAGCGAGCCATGAGCAGCCAGAGCCGCCAGCGAGCCATGAGCAGCCAGAGCCGTCAGAGAGCCATGAGCAGCCAGAGCCGTCAGAGAGCCATGAGCAGCCAGAGCCGTCAGAGAGCCATGAGCAGCCAGAGCCGTCAGAGAGCCATGAGCAGCCAGAGCCGTCAGTGAGCCATGAGCAGCCAGAGCCGTCAGTGAGCCATGAGCAGCCAGAGCCGTCAGAGAGCCATGAGCAGCCAGAGCCGTCAGAGCGCCATGAGCGTCGAGAGCCGTCAGAGCGCCATGAGCGTCGAGAGCCGTCAGCCTGCCATGAGCGTCGAGAGCCGTCAGCCTGCCATGAGCGTCGAGAGCCGTCAGCCTGCCATGAGCGTCGAGAGCCGTCAGCCTGCCATGAGCGTAGAGAGCCGTCAGTCTGCCATGAGCGTCGAGAGCCGTCAGCCTGCATGGACCTGCCAGAGCCGTCCAAACAGGACCTGCCAGAGTCCTTCAGCTGGGATCTGCCCCTTGTCCCGGTGCTGCCCCTTGTCCCGGTGCTGCCCCTTGTCCCGGTGCTGCCCCTTGTCCCGGTGCTGCCCCTTGTCCCGGTGCTGCCCCTTATCCAGGTGCTGCCCCTTGTTCTAGTGCTGCCCCTTGTCCCGGTGCTACCCCTTGTCCCGGTGCTGCCCCTTGTCCCGGTGCTAGCTGTTTATTTAGGGGAGGGTAGTGTTAGGGTGGTCATTAGAGGGGGTAGACAGAAGAGGGGAGTGACTATGGTGGTATGGGGACAGCGTCCTGAGCCGGAACCACCACCGTGGTCAACTGCCCACCCGGACCCTCCCCTGGACTTTGTGCTTGTGCGCCCGGCGTGCGCATCTTGAGGGGGGGGTACTGTAACAGTCCTGACCTGTTTTATGTTGTTTTTTATGTGTTTATGGTCAGGGCATGTGTTTTGGGTGGGCAGTCTATGTTATCTGTTTCTATGTTGGTTTCGGTTTGCCTGGTATGGCTCTTGATTAGAGGCAGGTGGTTTGCATTTTCCTCTAATCAAGAGTCATATTTAGGTAGGGCATTTTCACTGTTTGTTTGTGGGTGATTGTCTCCTGTGATGTCTTCGTTATGTTCGATGTATTCACTTTTGGAGCTGTTTGGCTGTTCGTTCGTTTTGATGTACGTTCCTGTTCGTGAGTTTACGTTTGTTGATGTGAGTTTATGTTCAGGTTCCGTTGTACGTCGTTTTCTTATTTTGTAGTTGGTTAAAGTGTTTGTTTTCGTGTCATCGGTTTTCGTTATAAAATAAAGATGGCATATTTCCCTGACTCCGCATTTTGGTCCGAAGATCCTTCTCTCCTCACCTCTTCCGAGGATGAGGAGAGCGACAGCTATGACAGAATCACCCACCAAAATACAGAGACCAAGCGGTATGGGAATGCTCGACGGAGCAATAAGGATTTCTGGACTTGGGAGGAGATATTGGACGGTAGAGGACCTTGGGCTCAACCAGGGGAATATCGCCGTCCAAAGGAGGAGAAGAAGGCAGCCACAGCCCAGGAGCGCTGGTATGAGGAGGCAGCGCGACGACGCGGTTGGGAGCCCGTGAGTAAGACCCAAAAATTTATTGGGGGGGGGCACACGAGGAGTGTGGCAAAGCCGGGTAGGATACCCGAGCAAACTCCCCGTGCTTACCGTGGAGGTAGAAGGCGTCGTACTGGTAAGACACCGTGTTATGCGGTAAAGCGCACGGTGTCCCCAGTACGCGTGCTTAGCCCAGTGCGGGCTATTCCACCTTGCCGCACTGGGAGGGCTAGGTTGGGCATCGAGCCGGGTGCCATGAAGCCGGCCCAACGTAGCTGGTCTCCAGTACGTCTCCTCGGGCCGGTGTACATGGCACCAGCCTTACAGGTGGTGTCCCCGGTTCGCCTGCATAGCCTAGTGCGGGCTATTCCACCTCGCCGCACTGGCAGGGCTACGGGGTTCATTCAACCTGGTAGGGTTGGGGAGGCTCGGTGCTCAAGAGCACGTGTCCTCCTTCACGGTCCGGTATATCCGGTGCCACCTCCATGTACCAGTCCTCCGGTGGCAGCCCCCCGTACCAGGCTGTCTCTCCGGGTTCTCTCTCCTGCTGTTTCCTCCTCTCCAGCGCAGCCGGTGCCTAGACCACGCACCAGGCTGTCTCTCCTTCTCCTCCCTACAGAGCTATCTGTCTCCCCAGCGCCATCTGAGCCATCCGTCTCCCCAGCGCCATCTGAGCCATCCGTCTCCCCAGCGCCATCTGAGCCATCCGTCTCCCCAGCGCCATCTGAGCCATCCGTCTCCCCAGCGCCATCTGAGCCATCCGTCTCCCCAGCGCCGTCTGAGCCATCCGTCTGCCATGAGCCTGCAAAGCCGCCCGTCTGCCATGAGCCTGCAAAGCCGCCCGTCTGCCATGAGCCTACAGAGCCATCCGCCAGACAGGAGCCGCTAGAGCCGTCAGCCAGACAGGAGCCGCTAGAGCCGTCAGCCAGACAGGATCTGCCAGAGCCGCCAACCAGACAGGATCTGCCAGAGCCGCCAACCAGACAGGATCTGCCAGAGCCGCCAACCAGACAGGATCTGCCAGAGCCGCCAACCAGACAGGATCTGCCAGAGCCGCCAACCAGACAGGATCTGCCAGAGCCGCCAACCAGACAGGATCTGCCAGAGCCGCCAGCGAGCCATGAGCAGCCAGAGCCGCCAGCGAGCCATGAGCAGCCAGAGCCGTCAGAGAGCCATGAGCAGCCAGAGCCGTCAGAGAGCCATGAGCAGCCAGAGCCGTCAGAGAGCCATGAGCAGCCAGAGCCGTCAGAGAGCCATGAGCAGCCAGAGCCGTCAGTGAGCCATGAGCAGCCAGAGCCGTCAGTGAGCCATGAGCAGCCAGAGCCGTCAGAGAGCCATGAGCAGCCAGAGCCGTCAGAGCGCCATGAGCGTCGAGAGCCGTCAGAGCGCCATGAGCGTCGAGAGCCGTCAGCCTGCCATGAGCGTCGAGAGCCGTCAGCCTGCCATGAGCGTCGAGAGCCGTCAGCCTGCCATGAGCGTCGAGAGCCGTCAGCCTGCCATGAGCGTAGAGAGCCGTCAGTCTGCCATGAGCGTCGAGAGCCGTCAGCCTGCATGGACCTGCCAGAGCCGTCCAAACAGGACCTGCCAGAGTCCTTCAGCTGGGATCTGCCCCTTGTCCCGGTGCTGCCCCTTGTCCCGGTGCTGCCCCTTGTCCCGGTGCTGCCCCTTGTCCCGGTGCTGCCCCTTGTCCCGGTGCTGCCCCTTATCCAGGTGCTGCCCCTTGTTCTAGTGCTGCCCCTTGTCCCGGTGCTACCCCTTGTCCCGGTGCTGCCCCTTGTCCCGGTGCTAGCTGTTTATTTAGGGGAGGGTAGTGTTAGGGTGGTCATTAGAGGGGGTAGACAGAAGAGGGGAGTGACTATGGTGGTATGGGGACAGCGTCCTGAGCCGGAACCACCACCGTGGTCAACTGCCCACCCGGACCCTCCCCTGGACTTTGTGCTTGTGCGCCCGGCGTGCGCATCTTGAGGGGGGGGTACTGTAACAGTCCTGACCTGTTTTATGTTGTTTTTTATGTGTTTATGGTCAGGGCATGTGTTTTGGGTGGGCAGTCTATGTTATCTGTTTCTATGTTGGTTTCGGTTTGCCTGGTATGGCTCTTGATTAGAGGCAGGTGGTTTGCATTTTCCTCTAATCAAGAGTCATATTTAGGTAGGGCATTTTCACTGTTTGTTTGTGGGTGATTGTCTCCTGTGATGTCTTCGTTATGTTCGATGTATTCACTTTTGGAGCTGTTTGGCTGTTCGTTCGTTTTGATGTACGTTCCTGTTCGTGAGTTTACGTTTGTTGATGTGAGTTTATGTTCAGGTTCCGTTGTACGTCGTTTTCTTATTTTGTAGTTGGTTAAAGTGTTTGTTTTCGTGTCATCGGTTTTCGTTATAAAATAAAGATGGCATATTTCCCTGACTCCGCATTTTGGTCCGAAGATCCTTCTCTCCTCACCTCTTCCGAGGATGAGGAGAGCGACAGCTATGACAACTAGACTAGGCTACAATGTGTAGGCCTATAGAGTACCACAGTATGAGTCATAATACCCTCTAATCGTTTTTCCCATAGAGGATTTTAGAAACACTTAAAATAAGGGCTGTGTCTCGTGTAGGCTTACCCTGGCGTGATGTTTTAATAACCGTGTAAATCTCTCTAGGACAAGTGATTTTTATCAATAAATGGTGGGTAAACTCTGATTGCTGGTTGCGGTGAAAAAAGTTACGCTCCCTATACTTTCAATGCATTTTTCAGAAAAGGAGGGTCAACTGCATTGTGTTGCCTTTACCCTCCACTAGGCCTACACCACTGCCAGTAGCCTACGCTCTCAACTGAAGCAATTTTACACACATGAACATAAGCAGAACAGGTAGCCTACATTCAATATAATACACAAGTTGAATCAAAACATGGTTACACCCTAGTTCACGAGTTGTCCATGATTCACGAGTTGAATGCTTAGATCCTTCACAGATCGTGTGACATAAACCACAACCTTTCTTTCCCTACATTTATGACATTAATGACAGTGTAATTTGTAATTATTAAGCATTTAATGATTGAATTAGAACATTGAACTTAAACCTTGTACTATTCCTGGATCTTGGAGATCTCGGGAAAAGCACTAAGTGTAACCATGCCTATGTAAAATGTCGTTATCCAAAATCATGTAGGCCTATGCCATTGCAAAATCGAAGTCTTCTAAGAGTCTACTATATTCCTACTGTCATAATGTTGGATGGAATGGTTGCGCATTGGTGTTGAGCTGTAGGCTAGTTGTCCAGTGATATTGGAGACACTCATCAGCTGATCCAGGCAAGAAAAGTGATATTGATTGAAAATAATAAAGCTAAATAAATGGTCTACTTCTGGTCACGGACGGCACAGAGAACAGCAATACCCGCGCCCGCCTGAGAAACAAAGCAATGAGCGCTCTAAACAGCTGACTGACAAGAGCAAACCATTATGAATGAACAGATAAATCTAATGCATTGGAATTAAAGGCTATTTTTATCAAGGGGACTTGGCAAACAAATCGTGAAAATGAGCAAGTACAAAGAAAAATCTATGTGTTTAAAGGAGCCCAGCTGAGGCTGAAATTCAGCACTAGAGAGTGGACAGTGCTGTGGACAGGGAGACGGTTTGTGCAGCCACATAGAAATAAATGGTTTAAACCATGACAGAAAGGTGGGGGTGTTCGATTAATTTGTAAACTTTTATTTTCATATTTACCACTGTAAAACATTTTTACCACTGCTTTTAAACAAATAGAAGAATGGCAAATTAGCATTATTTAGACCCCCCCCCCCAAAGTTGGACTTTTGTTTCATTCAGGGGAGCTGAGCCCCCCTTGGCTCCCCTGTAATTCACCGCCTGGATAGAACATTTACAGTGCCTTCGGAGAGTTTTCAGACCCCTTGACCTTTTCCACATTTTGTAAGGTTACAGCCTTATTCTAAAATTCATTTAAAAAGAAAATCCTCATCAATACCCCATAATGACACGCAAAATACCCCATAATGACAAAACAAAAACAGGTTTTTAGAAATGTTTGCTAATTTATTTAAAAAAATGAAAAACTAATATTACATTTACATAAGTATTCAGACCCTTTACTCAGTACTTTGTTGAAGAACCTTTGACAGCGATTACAGCCTTGAGTCTTCTTGGGTATGACGCTACAAGCTTGGCACACCTGTATTTGAGGAGTTTCTCCCATTCTTCTCTGCAGATACTCTCAAGTTCTGTCAGGTTGGATGGGGAGCGTTGCTGCACAGCTATTTTCAGGTCTCTCCAGAGATGTTCGATCAGGTTTAAGTCTGGGCTCTGGCTGGGCCACTCAAGGACATTCAGAGACTTGTCCCGAAGCCACTGCTGCGTTGTCTTGGCTGTGTGCTTAGGGTCGTTGTGCTGTTGGAAGGTAAACCTTCTCCCCCATTCTGAGTTCCTGAGTGCGCTGGAGCAAGTTTTCATCAAGGATCTCTCTGTACTTTGCTCCGTTCATCTTTCCCTGAATCCTGACTAGTCTCCCAATCCCTGCCTCTGAAAAACATCCCCACAGCATGTTGCTGCCACCACCATGCTTCACCGTAGGGATGGTGCCAGGTTTCTTCCAGATGTGATGCTTGGCATTCAGGCCAAAGAGTTCAATCTTGGTTTCATCAGACCAGAGAATCTTGTCTTGAGTCTTTAGGTGCCTTTTGGCAAACTCCAAGTGGGCTGTCATGTGCCTTTTACTGAGCAGTGGCTTCCATCTGGCAACTCTACCATAAAGGCCTGATTGGTGGAGTGCTACAGAGATGGTTGTCCTTCTGGAAGGTTCTCCCATCTCCACAGAGGAACTCTAGAGCTCTGTCAGAGTGACCATCGGGTTCTTGGTTACCTCATTGACCAAGGCCCTTCACCCCCGATTGCTCAGTTTGGCCAGCAGGCCAGCTTTAGGAAGAGTCTTGGTGGTTCCAAACTTCTTCCATTTAAGAATGATGGAGGCCACTGTGTTCTTGGAGACCGTCAATGCTGCAGACATTTTTTGGTACCCTTCCCCAGATCCAAAAACCTGTTTTTCCTTTGTCATTATGGGGTATTGTGTGTAGATTGCTGAGGATTTATTTTTATTTAATCCATTTTATAATAAGGCTGTAAAGTAACAAAATGTTGAAAAAGTCAAGGGGTCTGGATACTTTCCGAAGGCACTGTATGTATGTATGTATGTATGTATGTATGTATGTATGTATGTATGTATGTATGATGTATGTATGTATGTATGTATGTATGTATGTATGATGTATGTGTGTGTGTGTGTGTGTGTGTGTGTGTGTGTGTGTGTGTGTGTGTGTGTGTGTGTGTGTGTGTGTGTGTGTGTGTGTGTGTGTGTGTGTGTGTGTGTGTGTGTGTGTGTGTGTGTGTGTGTGTGTGTATATGTATGTATGTATGTATGTATGTATGTTTGATGTATGATGTATGATGTATGATGTATGTATGTATGTATGTATGTATGTATGTATGTGTATGTGTGTGTGTGTGTGTGTGTGTGTGTGTGTGTGTGTGTGTGTGTGTGTGTGTGTGTGTGTGTGTGTGTGTGTTTGTGTCTGTGTGTGTGTGTGTGTGTGTGTGATGTATGTATGTATGTATGTATGTATGTATGTATGTATGTATGTATGTACAATATGTATGTGCAGTTTGTGTTGGCTAGAGGAACCAAATGAACAAAGCCCTCTCTTCTGTCCTCCTGTCTTGTCTCCAGGAGTACCAGCCAAGTCTGGACTGTCCCAAGCTGTACACCAACTTACTGAGCAGTGGTAAGGACCTGTCGCCTAACGGAGACACCAAGACCATGATCCTCCGGGATGGCTGTCAGCCTCCCGAGCTGGCCGCCCTGCCCACCCCCGAGTCTACCCCTGTGCTGCAGCAGAAAGTCCTGCAGCCAATCAGGAACCAGTGGGAGCGAGCCAATCACCACGGGAAGATCAATGGATCCAGGAAGAACTCCAACTCTACCTCCTCCTCCTCCATCGCCAAGAGTCCCCAGTTCCACTCCAGTCCCCCCCCCCCTCCTCACCCCCAGCCCCACCCTGCGCTGGGACACTCCCACATCCCCAGCGCCGTCGTCCTTCCCAACGCCACGCACGAATACCGCAGTGGTTACCATGGAAACCCGGCCGACGACGTCACGCCGCCACGCACCCTGGACAGGAAGCCAGAGAACATGGAACACCTTCAGGCCACGCCCCCTCATTCTAAAGGAAGCAGAAAGGAGCAGAAGAGGTCGCTGGATGCCAGGAACACACTGAACGACCTGCTGAAGCACCTGAACGATGCTAACACGGCTAACGCTAGCTCCAAGGCTATCCTCCAAGAGGGGGCCGGCTCAGCGCCCCGACCCAGCAGACAACACCTGATGCTGGAGCCTCTAGGGGACATCACTGAGGTTCCCCCCAAGGTCCCCAGCCGAGAGGCCTCTCTTTACTCCCCCTCCTCCTCCTCCTCCCTGCCCAGGCACAGCCCCACCAAGAGGGTTGACGTCCCCCTACCCTCCGCCCCTAGCTCCCCCACAGGCAGCCTGGGTATGGGAGGAAGCATGAGCGGCACCCTGGAGAGGAGGTACGGCTCTCATCACAGGAGCTCTTCTCACAGACACTCCCTCACCGCCACCTCTCCCAACGGGGTCAGTATGGGGGTGTCGTTGTCCCACCAACACAGTATGAACAGAGGGGGGTACATGCCCCCCACCCCTCCCTCCAGACTGGACTCCCAGAGGGGGCTCCACTCCCCCCATCAACACCCCCACCCCCCCTCCCTGTCCCGCCAGAGCAGCTACAGTGGGCACGGCTCGCTCCCCCGCCAGGGACTTAAACGGACCCCGTCCCTAAAGCCTGACGTCCCCCCTAAACCCAACGCCTTCACCCCACAGACTCCTCAGATGAGGGTGGTCAACAAGTACAGCTACTAGGACACTATAGACACTATGGAGTGTACTACCAAGTGTACTAACTGGGACAGGGCAGGGGCACTACTGAATGTGCTCTAGAGCCAGACTGGTTGTGAGAAGGCTTAGGGAGGGAGTAGGACCATGTGTGTGTCGGGGTGTGTCCCCATGGAATGATTCATTCCTTCACTCTAAAAAGGGAAAATCACACCAGTGGCCAAAGATGTGACGTGGAGTTCTGTGTCTTGTCTTGTGGCTCCATGTTTCTCTCCATCTCACAACATACTGGTCAGTCTCCTCTAACCCTGACCCCTGGCCCTGACTCACTAACCCCAGCCCCAGGACATAAGGCAGGGTGGGGGTAGATGGGTGTAGGGGTCCTGTAGGGGACTAGCGTGGCCCCCAGTGTGTAGCCTGGCTCTATGATCCTGACTGTAACCCCAGCCCCAGGACATAAGGCAGGGTGGGGGTAGATGGGTGTAGGGGTCCTGTGGAGGACTAGCGTGGCCCCCAGTGTGTAGCCTGGCTCTATGATCCTGACTGTGGACGGTACGAGGTCTAACTCCGAGAACTACTTGAAGAATGGGTCTGATGTCTCACTGTCACTAAGCACTGTCTGTTTGTGCCACAAATGGCACCCTATTCCCTTTGTTGTCAACTACTTCTGACCACGGCACATAGGCCTGGTTGTACCTAGTGCACTATATAGGGAATAAGGGTGCCATTTGGGGGACACCCTCTGTCTTCCCATGAATGTGAACTGGACTGAACTGAACTAGGGGGAGGAATACGATAGAACTGTTTGTATCTTGTCTGTCTGACTGATGGGGGAGAGCAGCGAGGAGACACACTAAACATAGTGTCCCTTTAGAGGTGTTTAACTCAACTATAAAGATGGAGGAGGAAGGAAGGCAACAGAGAGAATACCAGTGTGTGTCAGCTGGAGGGCAAAACCCAATGTACAGCAAACACATACACACACACTTTGCTTGGGGAGGTGAAAGGCCTGGCTGCCTACGTACCCTAACAGGGACCCTCTGTAACTCACTGGGATATCTACTGAACACGTTTGCTGCTATGGGTTTATGATGAGTAATGTATGTTGCTATGGGTTTATGATGAGTAATGTATGTTGCTATTGGTTTATGATGAGTAATGTATGTTGCTATTGGTTTATGATGAGTACTATATGTTGAGTGTATTTAGTCCTCTTATGCGTCTGTACCCTACAGCTGCCGTTGTCTCCTGACGTGTGTGTGTGTGTGTATGTGCGTACAGACCATGCAATTCAATGCACTGTTAGAACAGGCTCCAGTGCCATCAGAGTCCTCTATCAACACATACCACCCTTCTCCTGTCTCACACAGACACACAGATCCAAACTGGCGATGCAGAGACCTTTCTTCCAGTCTTTCAATGTAGCAGAGTGGTATTTAGAAACATTTCATCCAACCCACTTCAACAGGCTGGTGCTGGTTTGGTTTGGTTTGGTTTTCTTTATTTTATTCAGAAATGAAAGACGTAAACATTTTATGCAACACCAATGGGTTTAGTTCTGTCAGGTTGAAATGGCGTTCTGTAACATGTCTGTCTCACCTGCCAACTGCATGTCCGTCACTAGTGTTAGTCTTAACATGTCTGTCTCACCTGCCAACTGCATGTCCGTCACTAGTGTTAGTCTTAACATGTCCGTCACTAGTGTTAGTCTTAACATGTCTGTCTCACCTGCCAACTGCATGTCCGTCACTAGTGTTAGTCTTAACATGTCTGTCTCACCTGCCAACTGCATGTCTGTCACTAGTGTTAGTCTTAACATGTCTGTCTCACCTGCCAACTGCATGTCCGTCACTAGTGTTAGTCTTAACATGTCTGTCTCACCTGCCAACTGCATGTCCGTCACTAGTGTTAGTCTTAACATGTCTGTCTCACCTGCCAACTGCATGTCCGTCACTAGTGTTAGTCTTAACATGTCTGTCTCACCTGCCAACTGCATGTCCGTCACTAGTGTTAGTCTCTGTGCTCCGGTGGGAGTTCACAAACTGCTCTCTGTGTGGTAGTATCCCCAAGGTACAGATCCAGGATCAGCGTAATCTTAACCATTTCCAGGGTAACTGATCTTAGCTCTTCGGTTCTCTGGCTGCCATTTTGGTTCCAGAGGCAGTGTTGTGTTTGCAGTTTCCCAGTGAGTGACAAGTGTACAATCACACCAACATCTACCAATGTGTCCTACCGAGTCATGCTGGTAATGACAAGATACTGTACATATTATAAATATATGAGTATACATATTTTTAGGCCAGTTAATCCCAATCTGTGCATCGTGTGCCTTATTCAACAAATGATCGATATACAGAAATATTGAGGAAAAAGGTGATTTGGACTGAATGTCATTATTGTTACAATATAACCTAAGCAGCTCTGATTATTTGAATTCAGAGTGAAATTTGTGTTCCGCATTTAAATGTGTATTTATCTACCAAACTGCAGTTATTTCGATTCTAGAACTAAGAGTCGGTTTAGTCACCAACATTCCATTACAGAATGCAGGCTGAAGCAAAGCATGCTGGGATTACAGTATCCGTATATGACCTCATGAAGAAGAAGGCTGCTGATAGACCAAGCTGAGGTTCCATGCAGTGAATGTGCTATTATGGCATGGGGATGTAGACTGACTCGTGTCTTCTCTCTAAACGCTTTGCTTCATAACACTCAACATGGCACTATACAGCCAATATACAGTAAACAGTCGATAGAGTACTCAATAAACATCCAACCCAGTATTAAGGTAAACACTCCGGGTAATTATTATAGATCAAAGATGTGTATCTAATGTCTTAATAAACTGTTCCATTAGAGTGAGCAGTGGTCATGTGACCGGGACATAAGAACAGGATGTGGGTCAGATCTTACATTGACAATGACGTTCATGATTTGGGTACATTTACTTTATTTGGGGAATTAATTTGTCTGCCTGTTTCAAACCCGAAGCCACATTTTGTTAAAAAATATAATTAAAGTCTTGTCTATCAGTCGTCCTCTGCTAACCAGTGCTTGGGCTCAGAGACACACACACCCCCCTGTTCCATTGGTCCAGACAGACAAGCTGTGCTCAGCTGTCTTGTGCATTACCATATTGACCTGGGTCTTTGTGTTGCAGTGTCAGTCTACAGCCTTCCTACCCTCCTGTCTATCTATGCTCTATGTGTGCAGATGAACCAGCCTCGTTGACATTACCTTTCTAATACTGTTCTGATTGGACAGTAAGACCCCCCGATGTTTGTTCAGAGTGTTTGTAGATATGTTGTAAAGTTGGAACTGTGAATGTGTACAAAATGATCGTCTTTTGTTTCAGGACTTCTTGTTGAATTTTTTTTAACACGGCATGTATAGTTGAAATAAAATATTACTGCACAGAATTCTGATTCTGAGAGATATCCTTGTTTTTTTATGATTCTCAGA
>NW_026600228.1:365000-379226 GCF_029448725.1 Salvelinus fontinalis
TACAGACAACATCACATAAACACTACAGACAACATCACATAAACACTACAGACAACATCACATAAACACTACAGACAACATCACATAAACACTACAGACAACGTCACATAAACACTACAGACAACAACACATAAACACTACATACAACATCACATAAACACTACAGACAACAACACATAAACACTACATACAACATCACATAAACACTACAGACAACAACACATAAACACTACAGACAACATCACATAAACACTACAGACAACAACACATAAACACTACAGACAACATCACATAAACACTACGGACAACATCACATAAACACTACAGACAACATCACATAAACACTACAGACAACATCACATAAACACTACAGACAACATTACATAAACACTACAGACAACATCACATAAACACTACAGACAACATCACATAAACACTACAGACAACATCACATAAACACTACAGACAACAACACATAAACATGACAGGCAACACATAAACAGGGTACACACAACACATAAACAGGGTACACACAACACATAAACAGAGTACACACAACACATTCAGGCCATGGTTCAATCCGAAACAGCACTATAGTGTGCTTGGCATTTTAAGGTAATTTCCAATTGAGCTGTCATCTGCAGCGTTTACTCTGAATGTGATCTATATGTACGCAGTATCATTACCTTTAAAGGCCACATTGTCGTATAGAGCGCTCAGATTGAATCCTGGCCTAACATGAACAGGGTACTAATAACACATAATGAACATATACATGGTACTAACAACACAATGAACATATACACGGTACTAACAACACATATGAACATAAACAGGGTACTAACAACACATAATGAACATATACATGGTACTAACAACACATATGAACATAAACATGGTTCTAAAAACACATAATGAACATATACATGGTACTAACAACACAATGAACATATACACGGTACTAACAACACATATGAACATAAACAGGGTTCTAAAAACACACAATGAACATATACATGGTACTAACAACACAATGAACATATACATGGTACTAACAACACAATGAACATATACATGGTACTAACAACACAATGAACATATACATGGTACTAACAACACAATGAACATATACATGGTACTAACAACACAATGAACATATACATGGTACTAACAACACAATGAACATATACATGGTACTAACAACACAATGAACATATACACGGTACTAACAACACATAAAGAACATAAACAGGGTTCTAAAAACACATATGAACATAAACATGGTTCTAAAAACACATAATGAACATATACATGGTACTAACAACACAATGGACATATACATGGTACTAACAACACAATGAACATATACATGGTACTAACAACACAATGAACATATACATGGTACTAACAACACAATGAACATATACATGGTACTAACAACACAATGAACATATACAGGGTTCTAACAACACAATGAACATATACATGGTACTAACAACACATAAAGAACATAAACAGGGTACTAACAACACATAATGAACATAAACAGGGTTCTAAAAACACATAATGAACATATACATGGTACTAACAACACAATGAACATATACATGGTACTA
This sequence comes from Salvelinus fontinalis, assembly GCF_029448725.1. Classification (NCBI taxonomy): domain Eukaryota; kingdom Metazoa; phylum Chordata; class Actinopteri; order Salmoniformes; family Salmonidae; genus Salvelinus; species Salvelinus fontinalis. Next base: position 366,617 of record NW_026600228.1, read on the forward strand.
ACAACACATAAAGAACATAAACAGGGTACTAAAAACACATAATGAACATAAACATGGTTCTAAAAACACATAATGAACATAAACAGGGTTTTAACAACACATAAAGAACATAAACAGGGTTCCAAAAACACATAATGAACATAAACAGGGTTCTAAAAACACATAATGAACATAAACAGGGTTCTAAAAACACATAATGAACATAAACAGGGTTCTAAAAACACATAATGACCATAAACAGGTTCTAAAAACACATAATGAACATAAACAGGGTTCTAAAACACATAATGAACATAAACAGGTACTAACAACACATAATGAACATAAACAGGGTTCTAAAAACACATAATGAACATAAACAGGGTACTAACAACACATAATGAACATAAACAGGGTTCTAAAAACACATAATGAACATAAACAGGGTACTAACAACACATAATGAACATAAACAGGGTTCTAAAAACACATAATGAACATAAACAGGGTTCTAAAAACACATAATGAACATATACATGGTACTAACAACACAATGAACATAAACAGGGTACTAACAACACATAATGAACATAAACAGGGTTCTAAAAACACATAATGAACATAAACAGGGTTCTAAAAACACATAATGAACATAAACAGGGTACTAACAACACATAATGAACATAAACAGGGTTCTAAAAACACATAATGAACATAAACAGGGTTCTAAAAACACATAATGAACATAAACAGGTTCTAAAAACACATAATGAACATAAACATGGTACTAACAACACAATGAACATATACATGGTACTAACAACACAATGAACATAAACAGGGTTCTAAAAACACATCATGAACATAAACAGGGTTCTAAAAACACATCATGAACATAAACAGGGTTCTAAAAACACATAATGAACATAAACAGGTACTAACAACACATAATGAACATAAACAGGGTTCTAACAACACATAATGAACATAAACAGGGTTCTAACAACACATAATGAACATAAACAGGGTTCCAAAAACACATAATGAACATAAACAGGGTTCTAAAAACACATCATGAACATAAACAGGGTTCTAAAAACACATAATGAACATAAACAGGTCCTTAAAACATTTAATGAACATAAACAGGTTCTAAAAACACATAATGAACATAAACAGGGTACTAACAACAATGAATTAATTAATTCATTGCAAAGTCCCTCTGCCATGCAAATGAACTGAATCCCCAAAAAACATTTCCACTGCATTTCAGCCCTGCCACAAAAGGACCAGCTGACATCATGTCAGTGATTATCTCGTTAACACAGGTGTGAGTGTTGACGAGGACAAGGCTGGAGATCACTCTGTCATGCTGATTGAGTTCGAATAACAGACTGGAAGCTTCAAAAGGAGTGTGGTGCTTGGAATCATTGTTCTTCCTGTCAAACATGATTACCTGCAATGAAACACGTTCCGTCATCATTGCTTTGCACAAAAAGGGCTTCACAGGCAAGGATATTGCTGCCAGTAAGATTGCACCTAAATCAACCATTTATCGGATTATCAAGAACTTCAAGGAGAGCGGTTCAATTGTTGTGAAGAAGTGCATGACACAAGTAATTTTTCCAACAATTGTTTACAGACCGATTGTTTCACTTATAATTCACTGTATCACAATTCCAGTGGGTCAGAAGTTTAAGTACACTAAGTTGACTGTGCCTTTAAACAGCTTGGAAACTTCCAGAAAATGATGTCATGACTTTAGAAGCTTCTGATAGGCTAATTGACATAATTTGAGTCAATTGGAGGTGTACCTGTGGATGTATTTCAAGGCCTACCTTCAAACTCAGTGCCTTTTTGCTTGACGTTATGGGAAAATCAAAAGAAAAAGAAATCAGCCAAGACCTCAGAAAAAAAATTGTAGACCTCCACAAGTCTGGTTCATCCTTGGAAGCAATTTCCAAACGCCTGAAGGTACCACGTTCATCTGTAAAAACAATAGTACGCAAGTATAAACACCATGGTACCACGCAGCCGTCATACCGCTCAGGAGGGAGACGCGTTCTGTTTCCTAGAGATGAACATACTTTGGTGCGAAAAGTGCAAATCAATCCCAGAACAACAGCAAAGGACCTTGTGAAGATGCTGGAGGAAACAGGTACAAAAGTATCTATATCCACAGTAAAACGAGTCCTATATCGACATAACCTGAAAGGCCACTTAGCAAGGAACCGCCTAAACCGCCATATAAAAGTCAGACTACGGTTTGCAACTGCACATGGGGACAAAGATCATACTTTTGGAGAAATGCCCTCTGGTCTGATGAAACAAAAATATAACTGTTTGGCCATAATGACCATCGTTATGTTTGAAGGAAAAAGGGGGATGCTTGCAAGCCGAAGAACACCATCCCGACCGTGAAGCACAGGGGTGGCAGCATCATGTTGTGGGGGTGCTTTGCTGCAGGAGGGACTGCTGCACTTCACAAAATAGATGGCAGCATGAGGGAGGAAATTTGTGTGGATATATTGAAGCAAGACATCAGTCAGGAAGTTAAAGCTTGGTCGCAAATGGGTCTTCAAAATGGATATGACCCCAAACATACTTCCAAAGTTGTGGCAAAATGGTTTAAGGACAACAAAGTCAAGGTATCGGAGTGGCCATCACAAAGCCCTGACCTCAATCCTAAAGAAAATTTTTGGGCAGAACTGAAAAAGCGTGTGCGAGCAAGGAGGCCTACAAACCTGACTCAGTTACACCAGCTCTGTCAGGAGGAATGGGACAAAATTCACCCAACTTATTGTGGGAAGCTTGTGGAAGGCTACCCAAAATGTTTGACTCAAGTTAAACAATTTACAAGCAATGCTACCAAATACTAATTGAGTGTATGTAAACTTCTGACCTACTGGGAATGTGATGAAAGAAATAAAAGCTGAAATAAATAATTCTCTCTACTATTATTATTTTTTCACATTCTTAAAATCGAGAGGTGATCCTAACTGATCTAAGACAGGGATTTTTTGCTAGGATTAAATGTCAGGAATTGTGAAAAACTGAGTTTAAATGTATTTGGCTAAGGTGTATGTAAACTTCCGACTTCAACTGTAGGTGCAGATGTGAACTAGTGAGAACGAAATATGCAGTGACATCACCCTAACCATGCAGTGTCACCACTCTAACCATGCAGTGACATCACCGTAACCATGCAGTGACACCATGGAAACCATGCAGTGACATCACTGTAACCATGCAGTGACACCACTCTAACCATGCAGTGACACCACGGAAACCATGCAGTGACATCACCGTATCCATGCAGTGACACCACTCTAACCATGCAGTGACATCACCGTAACCATGCAGTGACATCACCCTAACCATGCAGTGACATCACCCTAGCCATGCGGTGACACCACTCTAACCATGCAGTGACACCACTCTAACCATGCAGTGATACCACTCTAACCATGCAGTGACACCACTCTAACCATGCAGTGATACCACTCTAACCATGCAGTGACACCACTCTAACCATGCAGTGACACCACTCTAACCATGCGGTGACACCACTCTAACCATGCAGTGATACCACTCAAACCATGCAGTGACACCACTCTAACCATGCAGTGACACCACTCTAACCATGCAGTGACACCACTCTAACCATGCAGTGACACCACTCTAACCATGCAGTGATACCACTCTAACCATGCAGTAACACCACTCTAACCATGCAGTGACACCACTCTAACCATGCAGTGATACCACTCAAACCATGCAGTGACACCACTCTAACCATGCAGTGACACCACTCTAACCATGCGGTGACACCACTCTAACCATGCAGTGATACCACTCAAACCATGCAGTGACACCACTCAAACCATGCAGTGACACCACTCTAACCATGCAGTGACACCACTCTAACCATGCAGTGACACCACTCTAACCATGCAGTGATACCACTCTAACCATGCAGTGACACCACTCTAACCATGCAGTGACACTACTCTAACCATGCAGTGACACCACTCTAACCATGCAGTGATACCACTCTAACCATGCAGTGATACCACTCTAACCATGCAGTGATACCACTCTAACCATGCAGTGACACTACTCTAACCATGCAGTGACACCACTCTAACCATGCAGTGATACCACTCTAACCATGCATTGGCATCACCTGAGATCTAAGTCAAGAGTGTGTGTTAGAACAGGGTGCATTGTGGGTCATCGTCATTGCCGTCAGAATGTTGTATTTACATTACAACATTACAATAAATGTTGTATTTACAATGGTGTTTGTTCTTCACTGGTTGACCTTTTCTTGTGGCAACAGGTCACAAATCTTGCTGCTGTGATTCCACACTGTGGTATTTCACCCAACAGATATGGGAGATGATCCAAATTGGATTGGTTTTCAAATTCTTTGTGGTTCTGTGTAATCTGAGGGAAATATGTGTCTCTAATATGGTCATACATTTGGCAGGAGGTTAGGAAGTGCAGCTCAGTTTCAATCTCATTTTGTGGACAGTGAGCACATAGCCTGCCTTCTCTTGAAAGCCAGGTCTGCCCACGGCGGCATTTCTCAATAGCAAGGCTATGCTCACTGAGTCTGTACGTAGTCAAAGCTTTCCTTCATTTTGAGTCAGTCACAGTGGTCAGGTATTCTGCCACAGTGTACTCTCTGTTTAGGGTCAAATAGCATTCTATTTTGATAATTGTCTTTTTGTTTTCTCATGATTTGGTTAGGTCTATTTGTGTTGCTGTCCTGGGGCTGTGTGGTGTCTGTTTGTGTTTGTGAACAGAGCCCCAGGACCAGCTTGCTTAGAGGACTCTTCTCCAGGTTCATCTCTCTGTAGGTGATGAAAGGTTTGGGAATCAGCGGACCCGAGACCTCACAACCATAAAGGGCAATGGGTAACTGATTAAAGTATTTTTTGCCAGATCCTAATTGGTATGTCAAATTATATGTTATTTTTGATGGCATAGAAGGCCCTTCTTGCCTCGTATCTTAGATCGTTCATAGCTTTGTGGACGTTACCTGTAGCACTGATGTTTAGGCCGAGATATGTATAGTTTTTGTGTGCTCTAGGGCAACGGTGTCTAGATAGAGTTTGTATTTGTGGTCCTGGGAACTAGACCTTTGTTGTCCTTAAGCCATTTTGCCACAACTTTGGAAGTATGCTTGGGGTCATTGTCCTTTTTTTAAGACCCATTTGCGACCAAGCTTTAACTTCCTGACTGATGTCTTGCTTCAATATATCCACATCATTTTCCAACCTCATGCTGCCATCTATTTTGTGAAGTGCAGTATTAGATTAGTATTAGATGTTTCCAAAACTTAATTGCTCTTTTTTGAGTTTTTATTATTAGTAGATATTTGCCTAATTCTGCCCTGCATGCATTGTTTGTAGTTTTCCTCTGGACATGTAGGAGAATCTTACAGAACTCTGCATGCAGGTTTTCAATGGGGTGTTTGTCCAATTTTATGAAATCTTGTTTTGCAAGTGGACCCCACACCTCACTGCCATAAAGTGCAATTGGTTCAATGACATATTCAATTAGTTTTAGCCAAATTTTAATAGGTATTTCAATTTGAATTTGCTTTTTAATGGCGTAGAATGCCATGCGTGCTTTCTCTCTCAGTTCATTCACTGCCTCATTAAGGTGTCCAGTTGAGCTTATTTTTAAACCTAAGTAATTGTAGTGTGTGCAGTACTCTATGTATTTTGTACCAATTGAGAACTTTGGTCTAATTCCCTGAGATCTGGATCTTCTCTGGAAAATCATTATTTTAGTATTTTTGGGGTTTACTGCCAGGGCCCAGATCTGGCAGTACTGCTCTAGCAGGTCCAGGCTCTGCTGTAGGACATGTGCTGTGGGTGGCAGCAGGCATAGCTCATCTGCAAAGAGTAGGCATTTAACCTCTGAATTGTGGAGACTAACACCAGGGGCTGTGGATTTTTCTAGAATAGTGGCCAATTCGTTGATGTAAATATTGAAGAGTGCAGGGCTCAGATTACAAACATGACGAAGGCCCCGCCCCTGGTTAAAGAATTCTGTTCTTTTTTTGCCAATTTTAATGCTGCACGTATTGCCAGTATACATTGATTTAATTATGTCATATGTTTTACCCCCTACACCACTTTCAATAACTTTGTAGAACAGTCCTGTATGCCAAATAGAATCAAATGCTTTTGGAAGTCGATAAAGCAAGCGTATATTTTGGTATTATTTTGGTGGACATGTTTATCTATCAGGGTGTGTTAGGGTGTAAATATGATCAGTTGTGCGATGTTTTGGTATAAATCCAATTTGGCTTTTACTCAAGACATTGTGCTTATTAAGGAAGTTTAGAACTCTAACATTTATAATACTACAGAAAACCTTCCCCAGGTTACTGTTCACACAAATGCCTCTGTAATTGTTAGGGTCAAATTTGTCTCCGTTTTTAAAGATTGGGGTTATGAGTCCTTGATTCCAGATGTCAGGGAAATGACCTACACTCAGGATCAAATTAAACAGTTTTAATATAGCCAATTGAAATTTTGCACTAGTGAGTTTGAGCATCTCATTTAGGATGCCATCAGGTCCGCATGCCTTTTTAAATTTGAGAGCCTGAAGTTTCTTATAGAGCTCCTGGTCAGTAATTTGGGAGTCCAGTGGATTTTGATTGTCCTTTATAGCTTTTTCTAATCCATGCAACTCCTCACGAATTTGGCGTTGTTCTGCGTTTGTGTCAATTTGAACGGTGTTGTAGAGTGTTTTAAAATGGGTTGTCCATATGTCACCATTTTGTATCGCTAATTCCTAATGTTTAGACTTTTTTAGTTTTTTCCAATTTTGCCAGAAGTTGTTGTTTGTGTTTATGGACTCCTCAATTAGTGTCAGCTGCTTGCTGTTGTACTGTGCTTTTTTGGTTCTGAGGGTACGTTTATAGAGTTTTAAAGTCTCACAGTAATGAAAGCGTAATTCACCATTATTTGGGTCTCTGTGCTTTTGGTTGGATTGTGTTCTAAGTTTTTTCCTTATAATTTTACAATCTGCATCAAACCAGTTGTCATCTGTGATCTTTTTTGTTATGTTTTTTATCAATTTCAATTGTGCTTCTTTTGCCGTTTGCCTGAATATATAGTTGAGGTTTTGTACTGCTAGATTGATGCCTTCTTTACTGTGAGTGAATGTGGTATCCAGAAAGTTATCTAAGAGTGTTTGGATATTTTGGTTCCAGGTTGCTTTCTGGTATAGATTATAATGCAGGTCCCATCGCCCCTGTCTCATCAGATGTCCAGGCTGAATAGGCGAGGGCAGAGCGAAGTAAACACACAGAGCTATTCTGTCCTGTCCTTCATTCATCCCTCGACCCCCACGCCACACTCCTCCTCCCCCTCGCTGGCTCTGTGTGTGTGTCTAAGGACATAGCTAGAAGCTCATTCCCAAACGAACCCTTTCACCCACAGGTTGAAGGGAACACGCTAAGGCACAAAGACACACACACACATGCACACACCCACACACAAACACAGGAATAACTAGATTACAGTAATTGTGGTAAGTGGATCTAGTAAAGCGTGTTGACACACAGCTAGAGAAGTGAGAGAAAATAAAAGCTCTGGCCTGGATGGTGGAGCTCCACAGCAACCCTTCAATGGGGAAAACAAACTGTGTTACTGTAATAGAACCCCACCCCCTTTAACCTACACTCTCTATGGTCCATGTAGTTCACCCTTTCACCTCTACCTACCTCTCTCTCTCTCACTCTCTCTCTCTCTCTCTCTCTCTCTCTCTCTCTCTCTCTCTCTCTCTCTCTCTCCCCTCTCTCTCCTCTCTCTCTCTCTCTCTCTCTCTCTCTCTCTCTGTCTCTGTCTCTGTCTCTGTCTCTGTCTCTGTCTCTCTCTCTCTCTCTCTCTCTCTCTCTCTCTCTCTCTCTCTCTCTCTCTCTCTCTCTCTCTCTCTCTCTCTCTCTCTCTCTGTCTCTCTGTCTCTCTGTCTCTGTCTCTGTCTCTGTCTCTGTCTCTCTCTCTCTCTCTCTCTCTCTCTCTCTCTCTCTCTCTCTCTCTCTCTCTCTCTCTCTCTCTCTCTCTCTCTCTGTCTCTGTCTCTGTCTCTGTCTCTGTCTCTCTCTCTCTCTCTCTCTCTCTCTCTCTCTCTCTCTCTCTCTCTCTCTCTCTCTCTCTCTCTCTCTCTCTGATCTCCTCCAGACCTCCTTTGGAGATTGAAAGTAGCAATTAAACAGAATAATCCCCCTGTACTCGTTCACTGTGCTCTCGTTCCAGCTCCCCTCCTTTCTTCCCCTCTTCTCTTCTTAACAGCAGTGGATGAAAACCTGCAATTACCGTTAGGAGCTGTAGTTATGGAAAGGTGTGTGAGAGGTTCTGTGTGTGATTCTCTACGATAGTCTCTCTCACACACTTAGCTGCAGTCATGCACACAGGCAAATACGAACACACACAGACACAGAAACACGCACGCACGCACACTCACACACACACACACACACACACACACATAACACACAGAAAGGGTTCAATAGCCACTTAAAAGCACAATTCTAATGACAGGGAGGTTAAATCCCCCGGTCGGCCTGGCAGCAGCAGCAGCCTGGGGTTGACAAGACAAGTTCTTCAGCAGCTATATGAGGAAGGAAGGCCTGGAAAATCTCTCTACTATACTAAACACACTGCCATCTAGACTAATCCATATCCCACAGAACCACAATATGGAGGGTTAGCCTAGTTAGTGGCACACAGAGCTTTGAGGACACACTTAAAAGACTGTTGTGAGGAGATGAGAAAGAGATCTAAGGTGACTTTCATCCTTTTAAAATGATATCAGTGGTACAGACAGTGAAGGTCCGTATACATTGACAGCTAAAGGAAACAGTGTTGTGTGTATGTAAGGCCTGCTGCTGGTCTCCCTTTTCAACAGAACCTCAGCCAGAGAGAAATCAATTACACACAGAAACAGGAGCCATTAGAGAATGTATAGAGCTGGAGAATGAGAGAAAGAGAGAAAGATAGACATAGAGATGGAGAGAGAGATTCCGTTCCATGAGTTTTACTCTAAGAAAAAGATTTCCCAAGGACGTTCTTTGACTGTCCCCATAGGAGAACCCTTTTTGGTTCAAAGTATAACCCCTTTGGGTTCCATGTAGAACCCTCTGCGGAAAAGGGTCTACATCGAACCTACAAGGGTTCTACCTGGAACAAAAAGGGTTTCTATCTGGAGCCAAAAGAGTTCTTCAAAGGGCTACCCTATGTGGACAGCTGAAGACCAGAGGGGGAGCTGGGTAGAGAATGGGAGATGAGAGAGAAGGTGTAGAAGAGAGGCGGGTAGGGAGGAACAGAAGAGGGTTGAGGAGGGGTGGAGAGAGGAGAGAGGAGGGATGGAGAGGAGGATTGAGGGAGGAGGTGGAGAGAGGTGGAACAGAAGAGGGTTGAGGAGATGTGGAGAGAGGAGAGAGGAGGGATGGAGAGGAGGATGAGGGGAGAAGTGGAGAGAGGTGGAACAGAAGAAGGTTGAGGAGAGGTGGAGAGAGGAGAGAGGATGGATGGAGAGGATGATTGATGGGAGAGGTGGAGAGAGGTGGAACAGAAGAGAATTGAGGAGAGGTGGAGAGAGGAGAGTTGGCAAGCTAGAGAGAGGAGGGATAGAGAGGCGGGTTGAGGGGAGAGGTGGATTGATGTGAGTAGAAGAGGGTTGAGAGGTGGATTGATGTGAGTAGAAGAGGGTTGAGAGGAGAGGTGGATTGATGTGAGTAGAAGAGGGTTGAGGGGAGAGGTGGATTGATGTGAGTAGAAGAGGGTTGAGGGGAGAGGTGGATTGATGTGAGTAGAAGAGGGTTGAGAGGAGAGGTGGATTGATGTGAGTAGAAGAGGGTTGAGAGGAGAGGTGGATTGATGTGAGTAGAAGAGGGTTGAGGGAGAGATGGATTGATGTGAGTAGAAGAGGGTTGAGGAAGAGGTGGATTGAGGGGAGAGGTGGAGAGAGGTGGAACAGAAGAGGGTTGAGGGAGAGGATGAGACGATTGGAGGGTGGGCAGCATTGAACGGAGAGAGGGGGATGAGGGGAGAGGTGGAGAGAGGTGGAACAGAAGAGGGTTGAGGAGAGGTGGAGAGAGGAGAGAGGGGGATGAGGGGAGAGGTGGGTTGAGGTGAGGAGTGTAGAGAGGTGAGCCAGAGTTCTATTTAATGTGTGTATTTAATATGAAACACACTGCAGTGTTCCTGTTCCAATACCTGCAGCTTAACCTGCTTACCTGTCAACTCTCATCTGTGTGTTTGTGTGTGTGTGTGTGTGGGGGGGGACAAGCAGCAGCATGCCTATCAAAGAGTGAGTCAGCATACACCTGGGAAGAGGTGCGTGTGGGGAGGGAGGGAGGTGGGGAGGGAGGGCGGCGGGGCGGTGGGGAGGGAGGGAGGGAGGTGGGGAGGGAGGGCGGGAGGTGGGGAGGGAGGGCGGTAGGGAAGAAGGTGCAGGTGGGAAATGGGAAAGCCCCTCGGTGGGGTGTAGACACGCTAGTATGTTCCTTGACTCTGCTCACACACACACACGCACGCACGCACGCACGCACGCACGCACACACACACACACACACACACACACACACACACACACACACACACACACACACACACACACACACACACACACACACACACATACGCACGCACACACATACGCACACACACACACACACACACACAGAGACACACACAGACACAGAGACACACTGTTTTCCTCTTATTGATTTTCCCACAATGGAAACTTCAAAGGGCCACTGAGGAGTAGGTTGGTTCCTAAACCAGCCACAGGGTTTAATGCTTTATGTTTCATCAGGCAACGTCCCCACAACACACACCCTGAACACACACCCTCCCCCCAGGGCAGCGAGACCTGACAGATTTCCTCCTCCTCACCTGTGACGCTCTAAGCCCTGGGAAAGTCCCCGATGCTCTCAGGAACTGGCAGCATACACACAGTTAGTTTACTGGTCATGTGCCAACACGTCTGTATAACTGGAAGATGTAGCAACAAAATGTCCAGCCACATCTGAGGAGCAGTACCATGACACATCCAACCAGATCCAGACAACCAGACAGTAGTGATTATGATGAGTACTGACTGAGTCCACAGCAGAACTGTTTATCCCTTCACTTCTGACATTCACTATTCAGATATTCACTATTCAGACATTCACTATTCAGACATTCACTATTCAGACATTCACTATTCAGATATTCACTATTCAGACATTCACTATTCAGACATTCACTATTCAGATATTCACTATTCAGATATTCACTATTCAGACATTCACTATTCAGATACTCACTATTCAGACATTCACTATTCAGATATTCACTATTCAGATATTCACTATTCAGACATTCACTATTCAGATATTCACTATTCAGATATTCACTATTCAGACATTCACTATTCAGATATTCACTATTCAGATATTCACTATTCAGATATTCACTATTCAGATATTCACTATTCAGATATTCACTATTCAGATATTCACTATTCAGACATTCACTATTCAGATATTCACTATTCAGATATTCACTATTCAGATATTCACTATTCAGATATTCACTATTCAGATATTCACTATTCACTATTCAGACATTCACTATTCAGACATTCCCTATTCAGATATACACTGAGTGTACAAAGCATTAGGAACACCCTCACCCTTTTGCCCTCAGAACAGCCTCAATTCATCGGGGCATAGACTCTACAAGGTGTCAAATGTTGACACAATAATGGCCCATGTTGACTCCAATGCTTTCCACAGTTGTGTCAAGTTGGCTGGATGTCCTTTGGGTGGTGGACCATTCTTGATACACATGGGAAACTGTTGAGTGTGAAAAACCCAGCAGCGTTGCAGTTCTTGACACAAACTGGTGCGCCTGACACCTACTACCATACCCCGTTCAAAGGCACTTAAATATTTTGTCTCACCCATTTACCCTCTGAATGGCACACATACACAATTCATGTCTCAATTGTCTCAAGGCTTAAAAATCCTTCTTTAACCTGTCTCCTCCCCTTCATCTTCACTGATCAAAGTGGATTAAATAGGTGACATTCATAAGGGATCATAGCTTTCACCTGGATTCACCTGGTCAGTCTATGTCATGGAAAACTTCTTTGGGGTAGGGGGCAGTATTTTCACGTCCGGAAGAAAAGCATGCCCAGAGTAAACGGCCTGCTACAAAGCCATAAAAGCTAGAATATGCATATTATTAGTAGATTTGGATAGAAAACACGCAGAAGTTTCTAAAAATGTTTGAATGATGTCTGTGAGTATAACAGAACTCATCAGGCAGGGAAAAACCTGAGAAACAATCCAACCAGGAAGTGAGAAATCTGAGGTTGGTCGATTTTCAACTCAGCTCCTATTGAAGATACAGTGGGATATTGGTAATGTTGCACTTCCTAAGGCTTCCACTAGATGTCAACAGTCGTTAGAACCTTGTCTGATGCCTCTACTGTTTAGTGGGGCGGAAGGAGAGAGGAATGAGTCAGGTCTGCCATGACCTGAACATGCTCTGACCATGCGCGTTCATGTGAGAGCGAGCTCTGTTCCATCGCACTTCTGAAGACAAAGGAAT
>NW_026600228.1:379725-394725 GCF_029448725.1 Salvelinus fontinalis
ATTTGTTCTTAATGGCTTGGTAATGTGCTTATCCTTTGATTGCTGCTAGCTGGCCAACTAGCTATGGTTACACAGTCATGACCTCTACAGCCAGAATAACAGCATAGTGTATTGTCTTGTGTTTGTTTAAGATGTTTATCCCGATGTTTGCCAAAGAAAGCAATACTAAGCACACATTGACCGGTAGAAAAAAAAGTTAATGTTTTCATTTATATAAGCGAATTCACTGTTTCATCTTTTGGTTGCTAGAGACGCGACCCAGTCGTTCGTTCAACCTTTTCAATACTTATGGACTCGACCCAGTCGTTCGATCTTTATGTTCCGTTACCATGCTTGCTGGCAGTGTTCTTATTCCTTGCTTGTTAGCCAGCTAGCTACGGCTAACACAGTCACAACCTCTGCAGCCAGAATAACAGTAAAGTAGTTGTTTTCTATTGACATTCATTTGGATACATCCATAACAATGAGCTGATTAAGCCAGATTTTGCCTGGCTGAGATAGAAAAGTTTGCCTCCTCGTCAGGACACTCGTCAATACTGACTGTTAATTACGAGGAGATCGTATTGCATATCAAACTCTAGTCTAGAAGCTAATTTAAAAAGATCGGACCCTTTCTTAAAATTTTCTCCTAAAATGACAAATCTAACTGCCTGTAGCTCAGGCCCTGAAGCAAGGATATGCATATTCTTGATACCATTTGAAAGGAAACGCTTTGAATTTTGTGGAAATTTGAAATGAATGTAGGAGAATATAACACATTAGATCTGGTAAAAGATAATACAAATAAAAAAACATATATTTTTTGTTCTAGCATCTTTGAAAGACAAGAGGAGGGCCATTAAATCACCTAGTAGTCTAGGTGGAGCATGATATTCCATTGCCGTTTTGCCTAACTCAGAGTGAATCCTGGGTATCTCTGGCACTAGCATGTCCTGTGACCGAGTCTGATAAATACTGTTTGACCACTGGATTTTTGAGTTAAGATAATTAGGAAGTTTCTGTAAGACAGCTTTATAGACAAATATCAACCAGTGTCTGGTCCTTCTAAAAGTCAGGAAGTCCCAGCCACCCGAAGTGTACAAAAGGCAATGATGTGTGTAAAAGTTTGCACCAGAAACAAAACGCAATGCTGCATGATACACTGCATCCAATGTCTTCAGTACTGATGCTGATCCATGCATATATAATATGCATATGCAGTATAACATCACCATAATCAAGCACTGACAGAAAAGTGGACTGTACAGTGGACTGTACAAAAGTCAGACTGCAGGAATGTAAATGCTTGAGCGAGTGATGGGGCTGTGGCATGTAGTACTGTGTCATCAGTATAGAAATTAAACTTACATTTTTTCACTGAGTTACAGATATCATTTATATAATGAATAATAAAGGACCAAAAATCGAACGTTGTGGGACTCCTTTGTGAACAGTGACAAAATCTGATTGTACCCCATCTGCAATAATAGCCTGAGATCTATCACTGAGATCATTCTGAAACCACAAACATGTATCTGAGGCCAACCCCAATGAGGTCAGTCTCTCAGGCAGAAGAGAATGATCAACTGTATCGAAAGCCTTCGACAGGTCAACAAACAAAGCAACACAGTTCAACTTCTTATCCAAGGCTCTTACAATATCATTTACAACCAGTGTGGTGGCTGTGATAGTAACCGGATAGTAACCGGACTGAAATTTTAACACTGTTTATTGTAGCAACAGGGGCAGGCAAAGAGAGGTCAAGGCAGGCAGGGGTCGCAAATCCAGGGTAAGGCAAAGGTGCAGAACGGCAGGCGGACTCAGGGTCAGGGACAGGCAGGGTTCAGTAATCCAGAGGTGGAGCAAAGGTACAGGACGGCAGGCTCAGGGTCAGGCAGCAAGGTCAGGCGGGAGGGTTACAGGGTCAGGACAGGCAAAGGTCAAAACCCGGAGGACTAGGAAAGAGAGGCTGGGAAACGATAGGAGCTGACAGGAAAAACGCTGGTAAGCTTGAACGAACAAGACGAACTGGCAACAGACAGAGAACACAGGTATAAATACACAGGGGATAATTGGGAAGATGGGTGACACCTGGAGGGGGTGGAGACAAGCACAAGGACAGGTGAAGCAGATCAGGGCGTGACAGTCAGACAAGAAAGAGCGCAGCTGTACATTTACCAATGACTCTAATACAAGACAGCTTAGAGATTGGTCGATAGTTATCAAGGTCACCAGTATCCCCACCTTTGTGCAGAGGCAGCACATAGGCAGTTTTCCAAATCTTAGGTATGACCTCAGAGGTCAACGTGAGGTTATAAATATGAGTAAGAGCACCAGAGACAAGTGGTGCAGCTCCAGCCAGCAACCCTGGGTCAAGTTTGTCAGCCCCTGTTGCTTTCTTAGTGTCTATGGCTAGCAAGGCATCACTAACTCTCCTTTGTGAAGAGGCTTAGAGAGAAACCCTGACCACCAGCATCAACATACTCATGCATAATCCCTTCATATGTATCTTTTCTTCCTTCGATTGTGGTTGACATTTTCTCTAAAAGATTGCCTGCTGCAATGAAGTGATTTGTGAAGGCATTAGCAATGTCATTATTATCAGTAATGAGTCCAGTATCCAACCCTATCTGATTTGGGAGTGTAGAGTCCAGGATCCAACCCTTTCTGATTTGGGAGTGTAGAGTCCAGTATCCAACCCTATCTGATTTGGGAGTAATGAGTCCAGTATCCAACCCTATCTGATTTGGGAGTGTAGAGTCCAGTATCCAACCCTATCTGATTTGGGAGTAATGAGTCCAGTATCCAACCCTATCTGATTTGGGAGTGTAGAGTCCAGTATCCAGCCCTATCTGATTTGGGAGTGTAGAGTCCAGTATCCAGCCCTATCTGATTTGGGAGTGTAGAGTCCAGTATCCAGCCCTATCTGATTTGGGAGTGTAGAGTCCAGTATCCAACCCTATCTGATTTGGGAGTGTAGAGTCCAGTATCCAACCCTATCTGATTTGGTAGTGTAGAGTCCAGTATCCAGCCCTCCCTGATTTGGGAGTGTAAAGTCCAGTATCCAGCCCTATCTGATTTGGGAGTGTAGAGTGCAGTATCCAACCCTATCTGATTTGGGAGTGTAGAGTCCAGTATCCAACCCTATCTGATTTGGGAGTGTAGAGTCCAGTATCCAACCCTATCTGATTTGGGAGTGTAGAGTCCAGTATCCAACCCTATCTGATTTGGGAGTGTAGAGTGCAGTATCCAACCCTATCTGATTTGGGAGTGTAGAGTCCAGTATCCAGCCCTATCTGATTTGGGAGTGTAGAGTCCAGTATCCAACCCTATCTGATTTGGGAGTGTAGAGTCCAGTATCCAACCCTATCTGATTTGGGAGTGTAGAGTCCAGTATCCAACCCTATCTGATTTGGGAGTGTAGAGTCCAGTATCCAACCCTATCTGATTTGGGAGTGTAGAGTCCAGTATCCAGCCCTATCTGATTTGGGAGTGTAGAGTCCAGTATCCAGCCCTATCTGATTTGGGAGTGTAGAGTCCAGTATCCAACCCTATCTGATTTGGGAGTGTAGAGTCCAGTATCCAACCCTATCTGATTTGGGAGTGTAGAGTCCAGTATCCAGCCCTCCCTGATTTGGGAGTGTAGAGTCCAGTATCCAGCCCTATCTGATTTGGGAGTGTAGAGTGCAGTATCCAACCCTATCTGATTTGGGAGTGTAGAGTCCAGTATCCAACCCTATCTGATTTGGGAGTGTAGAGTCCAGTATCCAACCCTATCTGATTTGGGAGTGTAGAGTGCAGTATCCAACCCTATCTGATTTGGGAGTGTAGAGTCCAGTATCCAGCCCTATCTGATTTGGGAGTGTAGAGTCCAGTATCCAACCCTATCTGATTTGGGAGTGTAGAGTCCAGTATCCAACCCTATCTGATTTGGGAGTGTAGAGTGCAGTATCCAACCCTATCTGATTTGGGAGTGTAGAGTCCAGTATCCAGCCCTATCTGATTTGGGAGTGTAGAGTCCAGTATCCAACCCTATCTGATTTGGGAGTGTAGAGTCCAGTATCCAACTCTATCTGATTTGGGAGTGTAGAGTCCAGTATCCAACCCTATCTGATTTGGGAGTGTAGAGTCCAGTATCCAACCCTATCTGATTTGGGAGTGTAGAGTCCAGTATCCAGCCCTATCTGATTTGGGAGTGTAGAGTCCAGTATCCAACCCTATCTGATTTGGGAGTGTAGAGTCCAGTATCCAACCCTATCTGATTTGGGAGTGTAGAGTCCAGTATCCAGCCCTATCTGATTTGGGAGTGTAGAGTCCAGTATCCAACCCTATCTGATTTGGGAGTGTAGAGTCCAGTATCCAACCCTATCTGATTTGGGAGTGTAGAGTCCAGTATCCAACCCTATATGATTTGGGAGTGTAGAGTCCAGTATCCAACCCTATCTGATTTGGGAGTGTAGAGTCCAGTATCCAACCCTATCTGATTTGGGAGTGTAGAGTCCAGTATCCAACCCTATCTGATTTGGGAGTGTAGAGTCCAGTATCCAGCCCTATCTGATTTGGGAGTGTAGAGTCCAGTATCCAACCCTATCTGATTTGGGAGTGTAGAGTCCAGTATCCAACCCTATCTGATTTGGGAGTGTAGAGTCCAGTATCCAGCCCTATCTGATTTGGGAGTGTAGAGTCCAGTATCCAACCCTATCTGATTTGGGAGTGTAGAGTCCAGTATCCAACCCTATCTGATTTGGGAGTGTAGAGTCCAGTATCCAACCCTATATGATTTGGGAGTGTAGAGTCCAGTATCCAACCCTATCTGATTTGGGAGTGTAGAGTCCAGTATCCAACCCTATCTGATTTGGGAGTGTAGAGTGCAGTATCCAACCCTATCTGATTTGGGAGTGTAGAGTGCAGTATCCAACCCTATCTGATTTGGGAGTGTAGAGTCCAGCATCCAACCCTATCTGATTTGGGAGTGTAGAGTCCAGTATCCAACCCTATCTGATTTGGGAGTGTAGAGTCCAGTATCCAGCCCTATCTGATTTGGGAGTGTAGAGTCCAGTATCCAACCCTATCTGATTTGGGAGTGTAGAGTCCAGTATCCAACCCTATCTGATTTGGGAGTGTAGAGTCCAGTATCCAGCCCTATCTGATTTGGGAGTGTAGAGTCCAGTATCCAACCCTATCTGATTTGGGAGTGTAGAGTCCAGTATCCAACCCTATCTGATTTGGGAGTAATGAGTCCAGTATCCAACCCTATCTGATTTGGGAGTGTAGAGTCCAGTATCCAACCCTATCTGATTTGGGAGTGTAGCGTCCAGTATCCAACCCTATCTGATTTGGGAGTGTAGAGTCCAGTATCCAACCCTATCTGATTTGGGAGTGTAGAGTCCAGTATCCAACCCTATCTGATTTGGGAGTGTAGAGTCCAGTATCCAACCCTATCTGATTTGGGAGTGTAGAGTCCAGTATCCAACCCTATCTGATTTGGGAGTGTAGAGTCCAGTATCCAACCCTATCTGATTTGGGAGTGTAGAGT
The DNA here is from genome assembly GCF_029448725.1 of Salvelinus fontinalis. Taxonomy (NCBI): domain Eukaryota; kingdom Metazoa; phylum Chordata; class Actinopteri; order Salmoniformes; family Salmonidae; genus Salvelinus; species Salvelinus fontinalis. The sequence goes on from NW_026600228.1 coordinate 385,241, forward strand.
CCAGTATCCAACCCTTTCTGATTTGGGAGTGTAGAGTCCAGTATCCAACCCTATCTGATTTGGGAGTGTAGAGTCCAGTATCCAACCCTATCTGATTTGGGAGTGTAGAGTGCAGTATCCAACCCTTTCTGATTTGGGAGTGTAGAGTCCAGTATCCAACCCTATCTGATTTGGGAGTGTAGAGTCCAGTATCCAACCCTTTCTGATTTGGGAGTGTAGAGTGCATATTGTCCTTTAATGTTTTAACTACTTTCCAGAATTTGGCTGGATTCCCATAACAGTCATTTAAACTAATCACATAGTAATCTGATTTTGTTCTTCTAACAAGTCTGATGCACAGGTTTCTCAGCTGCCTAAAAGTCTGCCAGTCAGAGCTATAAGAAGTTTCTCTAGCCTTAGCCAATGCTACATCTTTTTAATGAATAGCATCAGAAATGTCTGAGTTAAACCATGGGTTTGCTCCATTCTTTACTCTCACCTTAGTGTATGGAACGTGTTTATCGCAATAGAAATAAAACACTAGTACATCTTTCTAACATCAACTCGACTCCATGTACAAATAGATTCAAGATTACTATGGGATAGATCCTGTCAGAAAGCCTGTTCTCTAAAGTTTCTGTCATTTCTTTTTGGCCCTATGAATTCTGACATCTTTAACACACGCAATGGGGCAGTGATCACTGACACCTAGTGGAAATACTCCCCTAGCTCTATATTTCTGAGGTGCATTTGTTAGTATATAATCAAGCAATGAGGACTTTGTAGGCACTTTAAGATTTGGCCTTGTTGGCTCAGTGATTAATTGTGTGAGATTTACCTCAGTACAAAAGTCTTTAAAACTGTTTGAGTCCTGTGTTTTCCAATCAAAGTTAAAATCTCCTAGGAAATGACTTCAGTTGATATAAAAGAGGCAAATCAATTTGTTAAATGGCTAAGCATATTCTTACTAGCAGAAGGTGGGAGATATACTCCAACAATTGTAACTTTACAGTTATTACCTAATGTAAGACTGTTACGTCCGTCGTTAGATGAATGAGACCAAAGCGCAGCGTGGAAAGTGTTCATGATTTTTAATACTGAACTCCGACAAAACAACAAAATACAAAACGAACGTAAAGTTCTGCAGGGCTAGACAGCAACTATGCAAAAACTAGATCCCACAATCTAAGGTGGGAAAAAGGGCTGCCTAAGTATGATCCCCAATCAGAGACAACGATACACAGCTGCCTCTGATTGGGAACCATACTAGGCCAACAAAGAAATAGAAACATAGATGTGCCCACCCAAGTCACACCCTGACCTAACCAAATAGAGAATAAAAAAGGCTCTCTAAGGTCAGGGTGTGAAAGCTAACATTTCAAATGGATTTGGAATGGAGACAGATTTAATTAGTGCAATGGAAAGGTAATTTTTAGCATAGATAGCCACTCCCCCCCTTCTACTCATCCTGTCAGCTCTAAAAACATTGTACCCATCCAGTCCAATATCTGCATCATTACAATTCCTTGATAACCAAGTTTCAGATAAAACAGAAAAATCAGGACTAGCCTGAGAAACTAAAATCTTAATAAAATCTACATTTGACAATATACTACGTATATTCAAATGTAAAAAACCCAAGTCCCTTATAGTTTTTAAAAACATGTGGATTGTTGATATGGAGCAGGGTACTTGAGGTGTTAACACAAGTATAATCGCCAGTGTGAACCAAGTGAATGGGGACAAGTTTACTAAGTACATTACCCCTACGTCTGATACAATACTTGCTCTAGCTATACTGGGACTAGCACTATATCATTTTGATTGTTTAAGTACCTTTTCAATGTTGGATGATAGCAGGCGGACCCATTTTCACCGAGGAGAAATCCATCATTGACGAAGTACCTCTGCTTTTTCCAAAAACAATCCAAATTGTCAAAAAATGGCGTGCCCATTTCTTTAGAAAGATCATTAGCCATAGATGAAAAGACCACATACTACTAAAACTCTCAGTCCCACAAGGAGATGGGATTGGTCCTGAGATAGCGATTCTTCCTGCAAGGCTTCAAGCTGTTTCCAAGAGCAACAAGCGGTTGTTTCTGAGTCTCTCAGACTTCACTCCCGTAATGTCATTTGAACCAATGTGCAACACAACTGTTCTTGACTACTGTTAAAATTCACATGAATTCGGGGACTTCAGCACCTGGAAAACAAGTGTGCGTGTATTTTGGATTGACTCTTGCTTTACCATTGAGCTCCTAAAGAAAACGGTAGCTAGCCGTTTACCATTATTGTTTCTTCCCACGCCTTTAGCACAGATCCATTTTTATTCCTGGTTTTTCCAACTCCAACTTGGCCACCACAGGTCACGGGGATCAGAGCTCCAGGCGCAGACACAGCGCGGGCAGAAGAAGACTCTTCCGGATCAGACGACCGCGGACCTGAAGGTGCTGGAACGTCAGGATCCAAAGCAGCAAAGCTGTTTGACGTCTGGAGAACACTTATTGCTTCCGTGGCTGTAGAGGATGGAGATAGAAGTCCTCGCTTGCATTGAGTCCCACGCTGTACCGCGATAGTTTGTTGCTAGCAAACCTGCCAATATGACAACTGACTTCAAAATATCAGTTACTGAAAACAGCAGGTCAAACTTGAAACGTGGGAGGATTGGACAGCTTTAGTGGCGGAGGGGACCGGAGAAATTCATGTTCATCACTCAACACGTTAGGTCATCAAACGCTCCAAAAAATGACTCCTCTGCAAAAACAAATAAATGCTAATCAATGCTAGCTACAGTAAGTTTTTACCTCGATGGACCTGCGTTTACAATGTATCCCATTTCAGTTTGTGTAGTTGTTGGTTTAGCTTTCTGTAACTTTGTAATAAGTACGGTCTGCATGTGTAGGCGCATATTGTGTCATGATTGCAAGCTGTCCGGATATCTTTTCCAACTGTCCCATTGTCTGGTTTAAATGTCCATTCTAGAATGTCCTTCTAGCCAATCAGAAACGAGTATTCAACAATTTTGTAGTATAATGTACTATACTGTACTATACTGTACTATATTGTACTATACTGTACTATATTATACTGTACTACACTATACTGTACTGTGTTGATCCAGACTATAGTCCATATGCTGTGTGGTGGTCAGAGCAGAGAACCAGATTAGAGTCCTAGTGTGGTGTGTGGTGGTCAGAGCAGAGAACCAGATTAGAGTCCTAGTGTGGTGTGTGGTGGTCAGAGCAGAGAACCAGATTAGAGTCCTAGTGTGGTGTGTGGTGGTCAGAGCAGAGAACCAGATTAGAGTCCTAGTGTGGTGTGTGGTGGTCAGAGCAGAGAACCAGATTAGAGTCCTAGTGTGGTGTGTGGTGGTCAGAACAGAGAACCAGATTAGAGTCCTAGTGTGGTGTGGGGTGGTCAGAGCAGAGAACCAGATTAGAGTCCTAGTGTGGTGTGTGGTGGTCAGAGCAGAGAACCAGATTAGAGTCCTAGTGTGGTGTGTGGTGGTCAGAGCAGAGAACCAGATTAGAGTCCTAGTGTGGTGTGTGGTGGTCAGAGCAGAGAACCAGATTAGAGTCCTAGTGTGGTGTGTGGTGGTCAGAGCAGAGAACCAGATTAGAGTCCTAGTGTGGTGTGGGGTGGTCAGAGCAGAGAACCAGATTAGAGTCCTAGTGTGGTGTGGGGTGGTCAGAGCAGAGAACCAGATTAGAGTCCTCGTGCTGTGTGGTGGTCAGAGCAGAGAACCAGATTAGAGTCCTAGTGTGGTGTGTGGTGGTCAGATCAGAGAACCAGATTAGAGTCCTAGTGTGGTGTGTGTGGTCAGAGCAGAGAACCAGATTAGAGTCCTCGTGCTGTGTGGTGGTCAGAGCAGAGAACCAGATTAGAGTCCTAGTGTGGTGTGTGGTGGTCAGAGCAGAGAACCAGATTAGAGTCCTAGTGTGGTGTGTGGTGGTCAGAGCAGAGAACCAGATTAGAGTCCTAGTGTGGTGTGTGATGGTCAGAGCAGAGAACCAGATTAGAGCCCTAGTGTGGTGTGTGGTGGTCAGAGCAGAGAACCAGATTAGAGTCCTAGTGTGGTGTGTGTTGGTCAGAGCAGAGAACCAGATTAGAGTCCTCGTGTGGTGTGTGGTGGTCAGAGCAGAGAACCAGATTAGAGTCCTAGTGTGGTGTGTGGTGGTCAGAGCAGAGAACCAGATTAGAGTCCTAGTGTGGTGTGTGGTGGTCAGAACAGAGAACCAGATTAGAGTCCTAGTGTGGTGTGGGGTGGTCAGAGCAGAGAACCAGATTAGAGTCCTAGTGTGGTGTGTGGTGGTCAGAGGTTATGAAGGTATAAGAGAGACAGACAATCGATAAACACCTAACTGGCTGAACAGGTAATAAGAGAGAGAGAGAGAGAGAGAGAGAGAGAGAGAGAGAGAGAGAGAGAGAGAGAGAGAGAGAGAGAGAGAGAGAGAGAGAGATTCAGTCAGACTGTTACTGTGGTGTTGGTGAGTTGATTGGTCTAAGAGAGAGAGAGAGTCATTCAGACTGTTACTGTGGTGGTGGTGAGCTGATTGGTCTAAGAGAGAGAGTCATTCAGACTGTTACTGTGGTGGTGGTGGTGGTGAGGTGATTGGTCTAAGAGAGAGAGAGAGTCATTCAGACTGTTACTGTGGTGGTGGTGAGGTGATTGATCTAAGAGAGAGAGAGAGAGAGAGTCATTCAGACTGTTACTGTGGTGGTGGTGAGGTGATTGATCTAAGAGAGAGAGTCATTCAGACTGTTACTGTGGTGGTGGTGAGGTGATTGATCTAAGAGAGAGAGTCATTCAGACTGTTATTGTGGTGGTGGTGAGGTGATTGGTCTAAGAGAGAGAGTCATTCAGACTGTTACTGTGGTGGTGGTGAGGTGATTGATGACGGCTGTCGAAGGGAAAAGGTTGGGTCTGAATGTTTTCATTTAAAGGAGCATTGGGTCGTGTACAGAAACACTGGTTGTGGGGTAGAAGGCTTTAGCACCATTCCTGTGTTGACCTTCAGTGCTGGACATCCATCCAACAGTCCAACTCATTAGATCTAGCTGGACCACCAACACAACACTGTAGCTGAGCTCTGACACGTTGGTAAAGCTAGTCTGGTTTGATGTGTTAAACCAGTGGATGGTAGTTAAAGCTGAGTGCCAGAAACAAATTCCTTTTGAATGTGAGTGTTGTTTTGGCTGCTCTTACTCTGCTATTGTCCCGTGTGGCTCAGTTGGCATAGCATGGCGTTTGCAACACGTGGGTTCGATTCCCACGGGGGACCAGTACTAAAACGTATGAAAATGTATGCACTCACTGTACTATAAGTCTCTCTTGATAAGAGCGTCCACTAAATGGTGTAAGTCTATGGTGTAATAAGCATATCAATATAGTTAATACTGCACTGCCATCTAGTGGAATAGATCAGCAACTTCACTTGAATTTCCTATTATACTTAATATTATGAACATACTACTTGCAGACTACTGTATCTTTCTAAAAGAAGCTACAGTAAAAAGCTGACCTATAAAGATGACTGGAGTCATTCCGTATTTACTGTGGTGGACACAGGCTTTAGCTGGCACCTCCAGGCTGTTTCAGGGTGGACATGTTATTCCTCATTCACGTCATGTTATTTAAAACCACATTAAATCAGTCTGTCTAAACTGAAAGGCCCATCTATCAGACCATGAAGAGTTCAGAAGTCCCCCTCTTCCTCTCAGTCAGCAAACTGAAGGTTTTAGCTGTAGCAGCACCATCCCTCACACTCTGACTGTGTGTGTGTGTGTGTGTGTGTGTGTGTGTGTGTGTGTGTGTGTGTGTGTGTGTGTGTGTGTGTGTGTGTGTGTGTGTGTGTGTGTGTGTGTGTGTGTTCTGTCCGAAGTGCTGCCTCGGAGGAATGTTTCTGTAATGAAGTCTGACACACGCGCACACGCACGCACGCACGCACGCACGCACGCACGCACGCACACACACACACACACACACACACACACACACACACACACACACACACACACACACACACACACACACACACACACACACAGGCTCTCTACTCTGGGTCATTAGCTAGATGAAGGAGGAGATTTCATTTGATCAGAGAAATATGGGACCAGAGTCAAATTAATCCATTTGCTGGATAAGTGCTTAGTAAAGGGGTCTGTCCTCTGCAGTATTTATTAACTAGAAAGCTGCTGTGCTGTGTGTTTTCTGGGAACCAGCACAGCATTCTACACCACCCATTTTTATAACTGAATACATGGGTAGATATGTAAGGGTTAGGACATTATCAATATGTTTTAATACATTATGTTTAATGCATTGTCAATATGTTAATAGATGATGTAATGTGTTGAGTACTTGGCTGGATCGTGTGATTTCCTGGTGTTTTCTGGGTGTGTCTTTACCACTGCTCTTAACTCCCACGAGGTGGGTTGTACGTTCATTGTTTGGTTCCTGATAGAATATTATGTGTTCTGTACCTCAGGCTGTTCCTGTTGGTATGATGCCTTCAACCCCACCTAACCCCAACACCTAGCAGACCCCCTCTAACCTAACCCCCTCTACGACCCCACCTAACCCCAACACCTAGCAGACCCCCTCTAACCTAACCCCCTCTACAACCCCACTTAACCCAACACACAGGAGACCCTCTCTAACCTAACCCCCTCTACAACCCCACCTAACCCCAACACCTAGCAGACCCCCTCTAACCTAACCCCCTCTACAATCCCACTTAACCCAACACACAGGAGACCCTCTCTAACCTAACCCCCTCTACAACCCCACTTAACCCAACACCTAGCAGAAACCCTCTAACCTCCTCTACAACCCTACCTAACCCCAACACCTAGCAGACCCCCTCTAACCTAACCCCCTCTACAACCCCACTTAACCCAACACACAGGAGACCCTCTCTAACCTAACCCCCTCTACAACCCCACTTAACCCAACACACAGGAGACCCTCTCTAACCTAACCCCCTCTACAACCCCACTTAACCCAACACACAGGAGACCCTCTCTAACCTAACCCCCTCTACAACCCCACTTAACCCCAACACCTAGCAGACCCTCTCTAACCTAACCCCCTCTACAACCCCACTTAACCCCAACACCTAGCAGACCCTCTCTAACCTAACCCCCTCTACAACCCCACCTAACCCCAACACCTAGCAGACCCTCTCTAACCTAACCCCCTCTATAACCCCACCTAACCCCAACACCTAGCAGACCCCCTCTAACCTAACCCCCTCTACAACCCCAACACACAGCAGATCCCCTCTACAACCCTAACTAACCCCAACACACAGCAGATCCCCTCTACAACCCCACCAAACCCCAACACACAGCAGACTCCCTATACAACCCCACCTAACCCCAACACACAGCAGACCCCCTCTACAACCCCACCTAACCCCAACACCTAGCAGACCCCCTCTAACCTAACCCCCTCTACAACCCCACCTAACCCCAACACACAGCAGATCCCCTCTACAACCCCACCTAACCCCAACACACAGCAGATCCCCTCTACAACCCTAACTAACCCCAACACACAGCAGACCCCCTCTACAACCCCACCTAACCCCAACACCTAGCAGACCCCCTCTAACCTAACCCCCTCTACAACCCCACCTAACCCCAACACACAGCAGATCCTCTCTACAACCCTAACTAACCCAAACACACAGCAGACCCCCTCTACAACCCCACCTAACCCCAACACACAGCAGACCCCTCTACAACCCCACCTAACCCCAACACCTAGCAGATCCCCTCTACAACCCCACCTAAACCCAACACACAGCAAACCCCCTCTAACGTGACCCCCTCTACAACCCCACCTAACCCCAACACACAGCAGACCCCCTCTACAACCCCACCTAAACCCAACACACAGCAGATCCCCTCTACAACCCCACCTAACCCCAACACACAGCAGACCCCCTCTACAACCCCACCTAACCCCAACACACAGCAGACCCCCTCTACAACCCCACCTAACCCCAACACACAGCAGACCCCCTCTACAACCCCACCTAAGACCAACACACAGCAGACCCCCTCTACAACCCCACCTAACCCCAACACACAGCAGATCCCCTCTACAACACCACCTAACCCCAACACACAGCAGACCCCCTCTACAACCCCACCTAACCCCAACACACAGCAGACCCCCTCTACAACCCCACCTAACCCCAACACACAGCAGACCCCCTCTACAACCCCACCTAAGCCCAACACACAGCAGACCCCCTCTACAACCCCACCTAACCCCAACACACAGCAGACCCCCTCTACAACCCCACCTAACCCCAACACACAGCAGACCCCCTCTACAACCACACCTAACCCCAACACACAGTAGATCCCAACCTGATAACTTGCTGATTAGATAGTGATTAGATCGTGATGATCACCAGACACATGAGGAGGAACAATACAGACCTTAACTTGAAAAATGAGAAAAAATTGTCAATAGTCAATTTTACGATGCCATAGCCAGTATACATTTCCTCAAAATGGTCAGAATTAATCTTAAGATTTAATTTGACATTTTTAATTTGACATCTAACTATGTTTGGTGCAGTATTTCTCAATGAAAAAATGTGCATGAAAATGAGTTGTCTCTCGTTGATTGACAACAAAGACTTGAAGAACCCTACTGTTGACCAACCACCTACTGAAGAACCCTACTGTTGACCAACCACCTACTGAAGAACCCTACTGTTGACCAACCACCTACTGAAGAACCCTACTGTTGACCAACCTCCTACTGAAGAACCCTACTGTTGACCAACCACCTACTGAAGAACCCTACTGTTGACCAACCACCTACTGAAGAACCCTACTGTTGACCAACCTCCTACTGAAGAACCCTACTGTTGACCAACCACCTACTGAAGAACCCTACTGTTGACCAACCACCTACTGAAGAACCCTACTGTTGACCAACCACCTACTGAAGAACCCTACTGTTGACCAACCACCTACTGAAGAACCCTACTGTTGACCAACCTCCTACTGAAGAACCCTACTGTTGACCAACCACCTACTGAAGAACCCTACTGTTGACCAATCTCCTACTGAAGAACCCTACTGTTGACCAACGACCTACTGAAGAACCCTACTGTTGACCAACCACCTACTGAAGAACACTACTGTTGACCAACCTCCTACTGAAGAACCCTACTGTTGACCAACCACCTACTGAAGAATCCTACTGTTGACCAACCACCTACTGAAGAACCCTACTGTTGACCAACCACCTACTGAAGAACCCTACTGTTGACCAACCACCTACTGAAGAACACTACTGTTGACCAACCTCCTACTGAAGAACCCTACTGTTGACCAACCACCTACTGAAGAATCCTACTGTTGACCAACCACCTACTGAAGAACCCTACTGTTGACCAACCACCTACTGAAGAACCCTACTGTTGACCAACCTCCTACTGAAGAACCCTACTGTTGACCAACCACCTACTGAAGAACCC
>NW_026600228.1:399725-414725 GCF_029448725.1 Salvelinus fontinalis
AAACGTGTCACATATTTTGTACTACAATATTTAATGATTGTACGAACAACTACACAGTGAAAATATCGGTATCTTGTGTGTGGGTGATCTAAATGAATGTTCCTATGGTATTTCATGATAAATGAGTTATTTGAACCAATGATTCTGCAAGTGCAAGGTTTCTTTAAAGATATGAATGCACAATGCAATGTTTTGAGCATTGGACAGCCTGTGTTACAAGTGATGACCGTTTTGAGTTTTGTGTCTAGAGTTTTGAAAAATGACCATAAAGTTCTGAAATTAGTGCCAAAGTGATTGTAAAATGTAAAGGTCCTGCATTGACAAGCACCCTCTGTCACGTTGCCTGTGTCTGTGTGTGTGTGTGTGTGTGTGTGTGTGTGTGTGTGTGTGTGAGTGTGTGTGTGTGTGTGTGTGTGTGTGTGTGTGTGTGTGTGTGTGTGTGTGTGTGTGTGTGTGTGTGTGTGTGTGTGTGTGTGTTTCTGTGTGTATCATCACAAGAGGCTATAGGGTTATACCACAGATAGATGTGAAGCATCCGCTTGGCGCTTCCTCTCACTACCAAATATGGCCAGCAGTGGGAGAAGATGGAGCGAGATGGATTTTGGCTGACATTCTGCACATTTTTTAATCGATGACACATTTGATCTCAATACAGTTTTCTGTTTCCAAAACTAGAATATGTTATGAGCAGAGTAGACTAAGTTTTGTAGACTTTACCCTTTGCAAAAGTTTTTTAAATTGCGTTGTTTAGAAGGAGTGCAAAGGCGATTTGAGTAATTGTCACACGCAGTTCACAGAGGAGGCGTTCTCTAACAGAGAAATATGCGGATGTCTGCTAGAATGCGCCAATAGAAAGTCGCTAGCTCATGCTTGGCTCTGCCCAGCTCCTTGCTTGTTCTGGGGTGTTGTTTCGGTGTTCTGGGGTTGTTGTTTCTGGGTTCTGGGGTGTTGTTTTGGTGTTCTGGGGTGTTGTTTTGGTGTTCCGGGGTGGTGTTTTGGTGTTCTGGGGTGTTGTTTTGGTGTTCTGGGGTGTTGTTTTGGTGTTCTGGGGTGTTGTTTTGGTGTTCTGGGGTGTTGTTTTGGTGTTCTGGGGTGTTGTTTCTGTGTTCTGGGGTGTTGTTTCTGGGTTCTGGGGTGTTGTTTCTGGGTTCTGGGGTGTTGTTTCTGGGTTCTGGGGTGTTGTTTCTGTGTTCTGGGGTGTTGTTTATGTATTCTGGGGTGTTGTTTTGGTGTTCTGGGGTGTTGTTTCTGTGTTCTGGGGTTTTGTTTCTGGGTTCTGGGGTGTTGTTTCTGGGTTCTGGGGTTGTTGTTTCTGTGTTCTGGGGTTGTTGTTTCTGTGTTCTGGGGTGTTGTTTCTGTGTTCTGGGGTGTTGTTTCTGTGTTCTGGGGTGTTGTTTCTGTGTTCTGGGGTGTTGTTTTGGTGTTCTGGGGTGTTGTTTTGGTGTTCTGGGGTGTTGTTTCTGTGTTCTGGGGATTTGTTTCTGTGTTCTGGGGTTTTGTTTCTGTGTTCTGGGGTGTTGTTTCTGTGTTCTGGGGTGTTGTTTCTGTGTTCTGGGGTGCTGTTTCTGTGTTCTGGGGTGCTGTTTCTGTGTTCTGGGGTTTTGTTTCTGTGTTCTGGGGTGTTGTTTCTGGGTTCTGGGGTTGTTGTTTCTGTGTTCTGGGGTGTTGTTTCTGTGTTCTGGGGGTGTTGTTTCTGTGTTCTGGGGTGTTGTTTCTGGGTTCTGGGGTGTTGTTTCTGTGTTCTGGGGTGTTGTTTCTGTGTTCTGGGGTGTTGTTTCTGTGTTGTTTTGGTGTTCTGGGGTGTTGTTTCTGGGTTCTGGGGTGTTGTTTCTGTGTTCTGGGGTGTTGTTTCTGTGTTCTGGGGTGTTGTTTCTGTGTTCTGGGGTGTTGTTTCGGTGTTCTGGGGTGTTGTTTCTGTGTTCTGGGGTGTTGTTTCTGGCTTCTGTGGTGTTGTTTCTGTGTTCTGGGGTGTTGTTTCTGTGTTCTGGGGTGTTGTTTCTGGGTTCTGGGGTGTTGTTTCTGGGTTCTGGGGTATCTCTATTGTATTGCAGCAGAAGCTGCTTTTTCTTTGTAATTATGATGAGTCGGGAGTAAACCTATTCACACACACTGACCATTTGTCTATAGTAAACCTATTCACACACACTGACCATTTGTCTGTAGTAAATCTATTCACACACACTGACCATTTGTCTGTTGTAAACCTATTCACACGCTGACCATCTGTCAGTAGTAAACCTATTCACACGCTGACCATCTGCCAGTAGTAAACCTATTCACACGCTGACCATCTGCCAGTAGTAAACCTATTCACACGCTGACCATCTGCCAGTAGTAAACCTATTCACACACTGACCATCTGTCAGTAGTAAACCTATTCACACGCTGACCATCTGCCAGTAGTAAACCTATTCACACGCTGACCATCTGCCAGTAGTGAACCTATTCACAAACTGACCATCTGCCAGTAGTGAACCTATTCACACACTGACCATCTGTCAGTAGTAACCTATTCACACACTGACCATCTGTCAGTAGTAACCTATTCACACACTGACCATCTGTCAGTAGTAAACCTATTCACACACTGACCATCTGTCAGTAGTAAACCTATTCACACACTGACCATCTGCCAGTAGTAAACCTATTCACACACTGACCATCTGCCAGTAGTGAACCTATTCACACACTGACCATCTGCCAGTAGTAAACCTATTCACACACTGACCATCTGCCAGTAGTAAACCTATTCACAAACTGACCATCTGTCAGTAGTAACCTATTCACACACTGACCATCTGTCAGTAGTAAACCTATTCACACACTGACCATCTGTCAGTAGTAACCTATTCACACACTGACCATCTGTCAGTAGTAAACCTATTCACACACTGACCATCTGCCAGTAGTAAGCCTATTCACACACTGACCATCTGCCAGTAGTGAACCTATTCACACACTGACCATCTGTCAGTAGTAAACCTATTCACAAACTGACCATCTGCCAGTAGTAAACCTATTCACAAACTGACCATCTGTCAGTAGTAAATCTATTCACACACTGACCATCTGTCAGTAGTAAACCTATTCACACACTGACCATCTGTCAGTAGTAACCTATTCACACACTGACCATCTGCCAGTAGTAAACCTATTCACACACTGACCATCTGTCAGTAGTAACCTATTCACACACTGACCATCTGTCAGTAGTAAACCTATTCACACACTGACCATCTGCCAGTAGTAAACCTATTCACACACTGACCATCTGCCAGTAGTAAACCTATTCACACACTGACCATCTGTCAGTAGTAACCTATTCACACACTGACCATCTGTCAGTAGTAACCTATTCACACACTGACCATCTGTCAGTAGTAACCTATTCACACACTGACCATCTGTCAGTAGTAAACCTATTCACACACTGACCATCTGTCAGTAGTAACCCATTCACACACTGACCATCTGCCAGTAGTAAACCTATTCACACACTGACCATCTGTCAGTAGTAACCTATTCACACACTGACCATCTGTCAGTAGTAAACCTATTCACACACTGACCATCTGTCAGTAGTAACCTATTCACACACTGACCATCTGTCAGTAGTAAACCTATTCACACACTGACCATCTGCCAGTAGTAAACCTATTCACACACTGACCATCTGCCAGTAGTGAACCTATTCACACACTGACCATCTGTCAGTAGTAAACCTATTCACAAACTGACCATCTGCCAGTAGTAAACCTAATCACAAACTGACCATCTGTCAGTAGTAAACCTATTCACACACTGACCATCTGTCAGTAGTAAACCTATTCACACACTGACCATCTGTCAGTAGTAACCTATTCACACACTGACCATCTGCCAGTAGTAAACCTATTCACACACTGACCATCTGTCAGTAGTAAATCTATTCACACACTGACCATCTGTCAGTAGTAACCTATTCACACACTGACCATCTGTCAGTAGTAACCTATTCACACACTGACCATCTGTCAGTAGTAAACCTATTCACACACTGACCATCTGTCAGTAGTAACCTATTCACACACTGACCATCTGCCAGTAGTAAACCTATTCACACACTGACCATCTGTCAGTAGTAACCTATTCACACACTGACCATCTGCCAGTAGTAAACCTATTCACACACTGACCATCTGTCAGTAGTAACCTATTCACACACTGACCATCTGCCAGTAGTAAACCTATTCACACACTGACCATCTGTCAGTAGTAACCTATTCACACACTGACCATCTGCCAGTAGTAAACCTATTCACACACTGACCATCTGTCAGTAGTAACTTATTCACACACTGACCATCTGCCAGTAGTAAACCTATTCACACACTGACCATCTGCCAGTAGTAAACCTATTCACACACTGACCATCTGCCAGTAGTGGACAGTTGGGTGAAGGCATTCATTGGACTGACTGTTTGGATCGCTAAAGGTGGATAGGTAGGAAAACAGAGGAAAATAGTTTGAAAGACTGGAGCAGTTTTACAATCTCGGTCTATGGACGCTTCCTGTCTGTATTTTTTCTGTCTCTCTGTTTATCCATTGTGTTTCTCTCTCTCTCTCCCTCTCTCTCTCTCTCTCCCTCTTTCTCTCTGTCTTTCTCTATCGCTGTCTCTCTCATTCTCTCTCTGTGGTGTCAGTCTCCCCACCCACATCTCTTTCTCTCTGTCTCTCTCTCTCTATCGCTGTCTCTCTCACTTCTCTCTGTGGTGTCAGTCTCCCCACCCACGTCTCTTTCTCTCTGTCTTTCTCTCTCTATCGCTGTCTCTCATTCTCTCTCTGTGGTGTCAGTCTCCCCACCCACATCTCTTTCTCTCTGTCTTTCTCTCTCTATCGCTGTCTCTCTCACTCTCTCTCTGTGGTGTCAGTCTCCCCACCCACGTCTTGCCCAGGTTGCCCAGGGTTTGTATTCATCCAATGCCAGGGGTCTGGAGTTCCAGCGTGGGTGATGCCCGCTGGCACAGACAGTGGATACAGCCTCGGAGTTCACTGCCAGAGAGCGAGGAGGGACAGGGAGAGGGAGAGGAGAAGGGGGAGGCAAGAGAGATGTTCACTTCCAGAGTGAGATAGGGAAAGAGAAAGGCGGAGAGAGTCAGAGAGAAAGAGGGAGAGGGGAGAGTTCTCTCGTTTCCGTTGTGTCATGATGGAGAAACAGAGATACATTCAGTCTCCGGCTACATACCCTGATGCCAACTTCCACATCCAGCCCTAACCACTACTCTCTACCACCTTACACCTAGCCTAGATTTCCTCCACACTGGTGGAGATCTGTATTTTATTCTTCATCTGCAGAGATGTATCAGAATGAGTAACTGTTTGCACTAAATATTTGTAGGAAATCTGTCTGTGCGCCATATCTCTTTGAAGATCTACGTCATAAACTCATATCAGATCTACATCAGATCAACGTCAGATCTACGTCATATTCTCATATCAGATCTACATCAGATCTATGTCATATATATTTCTATTTAGTTCAACTTAACGGTCATGTTTTTTCCAAATCTATTTATAGCTTATTTGTGACTGTGTCAGTGGTGAGTGAACACAGTGTATGGTGTCTATTGTCTTGGGAGACAATGGGTGTGTTTGTAGCTGGAGGAGAACGGATGCTATTGTCCTGGTTCTATATGAGCAGGTCTGGATTACACCCCACTGAAGGCCCCTATTGTTGGGGGAGAAGAACGGATACAGGGGCTGGGGCTGGTTGGTAGTGGGATAAACAGAGGCTGTACATTATACCCTTAGAAAAAGTTGTTCCAAAAGGGTTATTCGGCTGTCCCCATATGTATAGAGGGTTCTACATGGAACCCAAAAGGGTTCTACCTGAAACCAAAAGAGTTCTACCTGGAACAGTAAGGAGAGAGGAGGTCTGGGTCTGTACGTTGGTAAGGAGAGAGGAGGTCTGGGTCTGTACGTTGGTAAGGAGAGAGGAGGTCTGGGTCTGTATGTTGGTAAGGGGAGAGGAGGTCTGGGTCTGTACGTTGGTAAGGAGAGAGGAGGGAGAGGAGGTCTGGGTCTGTACGTTGGTAAGGGTAGAGGAGGTCTGGGTCTGTACGTTGGTAAGGAGAGAGGAGGTCTGGGTCTGTATGTTGGTAAGGAGAGAGGAGGGAGAGGAGGTCTGGGTCTGTACGTTGGTAAGGAGAGAGGAGGTCTGGGTCTGTACGTTGGTAAGGAGAGAGGAGGGAGAGGAGGTCTGGGTCTGTACGTTGGTAAGGAGAGAGGAGGGAGAGGAGGTCTGGGTCTGTACGTTGGTAAGGAGAGAGGAGGGAGAGGAGGTCTGGGTCTGTACGTTGGTAAGGAGAGAGGAGGTCTGGGTCTGTACGTTGGTAAGGAGAGAGGAGGGAGAGGAGGTCTGGGTCTGTACGTTGGTAAGGAGAGAGGAGGTCTGGGTCTGTACGTTGGTAAGGAGAGAGGACGTCTGGGTCTGTACGTTGGTAAGGGGAGAGGAGGGAGAGGAGGGGTTACTGGGTTGGTGAGGATGGAAAAAGGACAGAAGAGGGATTGTGCTCTAGAAGTTAGAGGTTGGTAATGTATACATGGGCTGAGGTTGTAGGTTAGAGAACATTGTAGAACACTGTGTGTGAATACGTAAGCAGAGAGGAGTTTGCCCCCAGGATAGAACCAGATCCGTACAGCAGAGAGAGACCATATTTACTGAACTCAGTTTGTTTGTGTTCATTGTTTTCCTAACCCCCCACACACACATACACAGACACAGGTTCCAGCATGTATCCTACACACCCAGACAGCTGTGAAACCCTAAGTGGAGTATTTGAGACACTAACCCTAGTGATTACCCACAATGCTTAGCGCCTCCTTTAGAGCTCAGCATGTGAGAGCTACAACTAAGCCCTGCGTGGGTCCATGGGAAATACACACACACACACACACACACACACACACACACACACACACACACACACACACACACACACACACACACACACACACACACACACACACACACACACACACACACACACACACACACACACACACACACAGACACAGACACAGACACAGACACACACACACAGTCCCAACCCAAAACCTTCATTATTATCACACTCCTGAGCTCACATGAGAAGGAGCCTCACTCCCACTGAATCTGATGGAAGTGGTGATGTTGTGTATATCTGTGGTTGTGTGTATGGTGTGTGTGTGTGATCCTGTTATTTACCCTCACGGCTGAGTGACAGTAGCTGTTGGCATGGCGATGTGTTGTTTACGTCTCGTTGGGCTGCATCACGATCAAATCCTGGTCTACTACATGACCCTACATAGACAATGTAGAGGGGCTGTACTTAGCCTGATGTTTTCCACCCTCTCCTTTAGTAAGATTAGATATCTCTGTGTCATAGAGTCATCTGTCTCTCTGTCTCTCTGTGTCATAGAGTCATCTGTCTCTCTGTCTCTCTGTGTCATAGAGTCATCTGTCTCTCTGTGTCATAGAGTCATCTGTCTCTCTGTGTCATAGAGTCATCTGTCTGTCTGTGTTATAGAGTCATCTGTCTGTCTGTGTTATAGAGTCATCTGTCTCTCTGTGTCATAGAGTCATCTGTCTCTATGTCTCTCTGTGTCATAGAGTCATCTGTCTCTCTGTCTCTCTGTGTCATAGAGTCATCTGTCTCTCTGTCTCTCTGTGTCATAGAGTCATCTGTCTCTCTGTCTCTCTGTGTCATAGAGTCATCTGTCTCTCTGTGTCATAGAGTCATCTGTCTCTCTGTGTCATAGAGTCATCTGTCTCTCTGTGTCATAGAGTCATCTATCTCTCTGTCTCTCTGTGTCATAGAGTCATCTGTCTGTCTGTGTCATAGAGTCATCTCTCTCTCTGTGTCATAGAGTCATCTGTCTCTCTGTTTCATAGAGTCATCTGTCTGTCTGTGTTATAGAGTCATCTGTCTGTCTGTGTTATAGAGTCATCTGTCTGTCTGTGGTATAGAGTCATCTGTCTCTCTGTGTTATAGAGTCATCTGTCTCTCTGTCTCTCTGTGTTATAGAGTAATCTGTCTGTCTGTGTTATAGAGTCATCTGTCTGTCTGTGTTATAGAGTCATCTGTCTGTCTGTGTTATAGAATCATCTGTCTCTCTGTGTTATAGAGTCATCTGTCTGTCTGTGTTATAGAGTCATCTGTCTGTCTGTGTTATAGAGTCATCTGTCTCTCTGTGTTATAGAGTCATCTGTCTCTCTGTGTTATAGAGTCATCTGTCTCTCTGTGTTATAGAGTCATCTGTCTGTCTGTGTTATAGAGTCATCTGTCTCTCTGTGTTATAGAGTCATCTGTCTCTCTGTCTCTCTGTGTTATAGAGTCATCTGTCTGTCTGTGTTATAGAGTCATCTGTCTCTCTGTCTCTCTGTGTTATAGAGTCATCTGTCTGTCTGTGTTATAGAGTCATCTGTCTCTCTGTCTCTCTGTGTTATAGAGTCATCTGTCTGTCTGTGTTATAGAGTCATCTGTCTCTGTGTTATAAAGTCATCTGTCTCTCTGTGTTATAGAGTCATCTGTCTCTCTGTCTCTCTGTGTTATAGAGTCATCTGTCTGTCTGTGTTATAGAGTCATCTGTCTTTCTGCGTTATAGAGTCATCTGTCTCTCTGTGTTATAGAGTCATCTGTCTCTCTGTGTTATAGAGTCATCTGCCTGTCTGTGTTATAGAGTCATCTGTCTGTCTGTGTTATAGAGTCATCTGTCTTTCTGTGTTATAGAGTCATCTGTCTGTCTGTGTCATAGAGTCATCTGTCTCTCTGTGTTATAATGTCATCTGTCTCTCTGTGTTATAGAGTCATCTGCCTGTCTGTGTTATAGAGTCATCTGTCTGTCTGTGTTATAGAGTCAACTGTCTGTCTGTGTTATAGAGTCATCTGTCTCTCTGTGTTATAGAGTCATCTGTCTGTCTGTGTTATAGAGTCATCTGTCTGTCTGTGTTATAGAGTCATCTGTCTCTCTGTGTTATAGAGTCATCTGTCTCTCTGTGTTATAGAGTCATCTGTCTCTCTGTGTTATAGAGTCATCTGTCTGTCTGTGTTATAGAGTCATCTGTCTCTCTGTGTTATAGAGTCATCTGTCTCTCTGTCTCTCTGTGTTATAGAGTCATCTGTCTGTCTGTGTTATAGAGTCATCTGTCTCTCTGTCTCTCTGTGTTATAGAGTCATCTGTCTGTCTGTGTTATAGAGTCATCTGTCTCTCTGTCTCTCTGTGTTATAGAGTCATCTGTCTGTCTGTGTTATAGAGTCATCTGTCTCTGTGTTATAAAGTCATCTGTCTCTCTGTGTTATAGAGTCATCTGTCTCTCTGTCTCTCTGTGTTATAGAGTCATCTGTCTGTCTGTGTTATAGAGTCATCTGTCTTTCTGTGTTATAGAGTCATCTGTCTCTCTGTGTTATAGAGTCATCTGTCTCTCTGTGTTATAGAGTCATCTGCCCGTCTGTGTTATAGAGTCATCTGTCTGTCTGTGTTATAGAGTCATCTGTCTTTCTGTGTTATAGAGTCATCTGTCTGTCTGTGTCATAGAGTCATCTGTCTCTCTGTGTTATAATGTCATCTGTCTCTCTGTGTTATAGAGTCATCTGCCTGTCTGTGTTATAGAGTCATCTGTCTGTCTGTGTTATAGAGTCATCTGTCTTTCTGTGTTATAGAGTCATCTGTCTCTCTGTGTTATAGAGTCATCTGTCTCTCTGTGTTATAGAGTCATCTGCCTGTCTGTGTTATAGAGTCATCTGTCTCTCTGTGTTATAGAGTCATCTGCCTGTCTGTGTTATAGAGTCATCTGTCTGTCTGTGTCATAGAGTCATCTGTCTCTCTGTGTTATAATGTCATCTGTCTCTCTGTGTTATAGAGTCATCTGTCTGTCTGTGTTATAGAGTCATCTGTCTGTCTGTGTTATAGAGTCATCTGCCTGTCTGTGTTATAGAGTCATCTGTCTCTCTGTGTTATAGAGTCATCTGCCTGTCTGTGTTATAGAGTCATCTGTCTGTCTGTGTCATAGAGTCATCTGTCTCTCTGTGTTATAATGTCATCTGTCTCTCTGTGTTATAGAGTCATCTGTCTGTCTGTGTTATAGAGTCATCTGTCTGTCTGTGTTATAGAGTCATCTGTCTCTCTGTCTCTCTGTGTTATAGAGTCATCTGTCTCTCTGTGTTATAGAGTCATCTGTCTCTCTGTCTCTCTGTGTTATAAAGTCATCTGTCTCTCTGTCTCTCTGTGTTATAGAGTCATCTGTCTCTGTTATAGAGTTATCTGTCTCTCTGTGTTATAGAGTCATCTGTCTCTGTGTTATAGAGTCATCTGTCTCTCTGTGTTGTAGAGTCATCTGTCTCTGTGTTATAAAGTCATCTGTCTCTCTGTGTTATAAAGTCATCTGTCTCTCTGTCTCTCTGTGTTATAGAGTCATCTGTCTCTCTGTGTTATAGAGTCATCTGTCTCTCTGTGTTATAGAGTCATCTGTCTCTCTGTCTCTCTGTGTTATAGAGTCATCTGTCTCTCTGTGTTATAGAGTCATCTGTCTCTCTGTGTTATAGAGTCATCTGTCTCTCTGTGTTATAGAGTCATCTGTCTATCTGTCTCTCTGTGTTATAGAGTCATCTGTCTCTGTGTTATAGAGTCATCTGTCTCTCTGTGTTATAGAGTCATCTGTCTCTATGTCTCTCTGTGTTATAGAGTCATCTGTCTCTGTGTTATAGAGTCATCTGTCTCTCTGTGATATAGAGTCATCTGTCTCTCTGTCTCTCTGTGTTATAGAGTCATCTGTCTCTCTGTCTCTCTGTGTTATAGAGTCTTCTGTCTCTCTCTCTCTCTGTGTTATAGAGTCATCTATCTCTCTGTGTTATAGAGTCATCTGTCTCTCTGTCATATCTGTCTCTCTCTCTGTTTCTGTGTTTATCTCTTTCTCTGTCTGTCTCTCTCTCTCTCAATTCAATTTCAATTCAAGGGCTTTATTGGCATTGGAAACATATGGCCAAAGCAAGTGAAGTAGAAAATAAACAAAAGTGAAATAAACCATACAAATGTACAGTAAACAATACATTCACAAAAGTTACAAAATAATAAAGGCATTTCAAATGTCATAATAAGTGCAAATAGTTAAGTATAAAGGGCCTTGATCAGTGGTCAGCCCATTCAGTCTTATTTTCCGTGTGTGTGTGTGGTGTGTGTGTGTGTGTGTGTGTGTGTGTGTGTGTGTGTGTGTGTGTGTGTGTGTGTGTGTGTGTGTGTGTGTGTGTGTGTGTGTGTGTGTGTGTGTGTGTGTGTGTGTGTGTGTGTGTGTGTGTGTGTGTGTGTGTGGTGTGTGTGTGTGGTGTGTGTGTGTGTGTGTGTGTGGTGTGTGTGTGTGTGTGGTGTGTGTGTGTGTGTGTGTGTGTGTGTGTGTGTGTGTGGTGTGTGTGTGTGTGTGTGTGTGTGTGTGTGTGTGTGTGTGTGTGTGTGTGTGTGTGTGTGTGTGTGTGTGTGTGTCTGGGCTGAAATGGATCTGTCAGATCTAAGAGTAATCATGTGGAACACTGCAGAGACATAGTGGATTAAGAGACTCAGACCAAATATAGCCTGGAATACTGCTGCTTTGGTCAGGACTGTGTGTGTGTGTGTGTGTGTGTGTGTGTGTGTGTGTGTGTGTGTGTGTGTGTGTGTGTGTGTGTGTGTGTGTGTGTGTGTGTGTGTGTGTGTGTGTGTGTGTGTGTGTGTGTGTGTGTGTGTGTGTGTGTGTGTGTGCGTGCGTGCGTGCGTGCGAACGTGTGTGTGTCTTTGTGCATGCGTGTGTGAGTTTGTGTGTGTGTTGTTGGCCTTGTGAGACCTTGTGATGCCAGGTCAGTTCAGAGACGGCCTGTGTCTTGTGATGATAATGAGTATAACATGTCTTATGATGCCATGGTTCAGCAGAAACACATACAGTCCCTGTTTTCCATTTCATGTGTTTATGGATATGTCAACTGGTTCTGCTTCTAGTTCATTCAGACACAGCTGTTACAAACAAACATTATGTCAATAGCTGCCTGATTCACATCAAAATGGCTTGAAATGGACACAATAACAAATTAACATTTTGAAGCAATTGTGACCGGGCTCTACTTTACTCAAAACCCTTTAATGTTGACATAACAGGGGATCCATTTAACATTTTGCATAACAATTAGCAGTTAGCATGTCTACTGCTAACTGTAGTTACTATAACAGTTAGCCAAACATTAGCGTAGCTTCTCCTTATGACCCAGTGAGATTAGAGCAGAACAATGTTTATGTACTTCACTAATCAGTCTAATCAACCAGTTAACATTACACTTGTTGACATTACACGTGTTTAATTAGATCCTTGATTAAAGATGGTCAGAGATGATTGACTATCATCAAAATGAATGACGAATTATGTTTGTATATTATCTCTGGATGAATTCTAGTTGTAAATATTTGTTTATTTGATTTGGTCCTTGCCAAGAGCATGTCTCTGCACACCGTGACTGTGGAAACACTAGAGTTAATTACACGTCTATTGAAAGACCCATTTCATCTACTGGAACATGATTGGTGTTGTCATTCAGGTTTCTTTGATTAGTTCTATGAGTCATAGTTCATTGTATGTCTATCTATTTCTATCTCTGGTGACACTTACGATCAAGCCCTCAGTATACCCCCCCCTCTATCTCTCTCTCTCTGTCTCTCTCGCTCTCTCTCTCGCTCTCTCTCGCTCTCTCTCTCGCTCTCTCTCACTCTCTCTCTTTCTCTCTGTCTCTCTCTCTCTCTGTCTCTCTCTCTCTCTCTCTCGCTTTCTCTCTCTCTCTTTCGCTCTATCTCTGTCTCTCTCACTCTCTCTCTCACTCTCTGTCTCTCTCGCTCTCGCTCTCTCAAACTCTCTCTCTCTCTCTCTCGCTCTCTCTCTGTCTCTCTCGCTCTCTCTCACTCTCTCTCTGTCTCCCCCTCTCTCTCTCTCTGTCTCTCTCTCGCTTTCTCTCTCACTATCTCTCTCTGTCTCTCTCTCTCTCTCGCTTTCTCTCTCTCTCCCTCTCTCTCGCTCTCTCTCGCAGACATGTTCTAATTAACACTGGTACAGAGTTTTCCAGCAGAGAGGAGGAGAATAGACAGATCAGGGTAGAAGAGGAGAATAGACAGATCAGGGTAGAAGAGGAGAATAGACAAATCAGGGTAGAAGAGGAGAATAGACAGATCAGGGTAGAAGAGGAGAATAGACAGATCAGGGTAGAAGAGGAGAATAGACAGATCAGGGTAGAAGAGGAGAATAGACAGATCAGGGTAGAAGAGGAGAATAGACAGATCAGGGTAGTAGAGGAGAATAGACAGATCAGGGTAGAAGAGGCGAATAGACAGATCAGGGTAGTAGAGGAGAATAGACAGATCAGGGTAGAAGAGGAGAATAGACAGATCAGGGTAGAAGAGGTGAATAGACAGATCAGGGTAGAGGAAGAGAATAGACAGATCAGGGTAGAAGAAGAGAATAGACAGATCAGGGTAGAAGAGGAGAATAGACAGATCAGGGTAGAAGAGGAGAATAGACAGATCAGGGTAGTAGAGGAGAATAGACAGATCAGGGTAGAAGAGGAGAATAGACAGATCAGGGTAGAAGAGGAGAATAGACAGATCAGGGTAGAAGAGGAGAATAGACAGATCAGGGTAGTAGAGGAGAATAGACAGATCAGGGTAGAAGAGGCGAATAGACAGATCAGGGTAGTAGAGGAGAATAGACAGATCAGGGTAGAATAGGAGAATAGACAGATCAGGGTAGAAGAGGAGAATAGACAGATCAGGGTAGAAGAGGAGAATAGACAGATCAGGGTAGAAGAGGAGAATAGACAGATCAGGGTAGAAGAGGAGAATAGACAGATCAGGGTAGAAGAGGAGAATAGACAGATCAGGGTAGAAGAGGAGAATAGACAGATCAGGAAGAGGCGAATAGACAGATCAGGGTAGAAGAGGAGAATAGACAGATCAGGGTAGAAGAGGAGAATAGACAGATCAGGGTAGAAGAGGCGAATAGACAGATCAGGGTAGAAGAGGAGAATAGACAGATCAGGAAGAGGAGAATAGACAGATCAGGGTAGAAGAGGCGAATAGACAGATCAGGGTAGAAGAGGAGAATAGACAGATCAGGAAGAGGAGAATAGACAGATCAGGGTAGAAGAGGAGAATAGACAGATCAGGGTAGAAGAGGAGAATAGACAGATCAGGGTAGAAGAGGAGAATAGACAGATCAGGGTAGAAGAGGAGAATAGACAGATCAGGGTAGAAGAGGAGAATAGACAGATCAGGGTAGGAGAGGAGAATAGACAGATCAGGGTAGAAGAGGCGAATAGACAGATCAGGGTAGAAGAGGAGAATAGACAGATCAGGGTAGAAGAGGATAATAGACAGATCAGGGTAGAAGAGGAGAATAGACAGATCAGGGTAGAAGAGGAGAATAGACAGATCAGGGTAGAAGAGGAGAATAGACAGATCAGGGTAGAAGAGGAGAATAGACAGATCAGGGTAGAAGAGGAGAATAGACAGATCAGGGTAGGAGAGGAGAATAGACAGATCAGGGTAGAAGAGGAGAATAGACAGATCAGGGTAGAAGAGGAGAATAGACAGATCAGGGTAGAAGAGGAGAATAGACAGATCAGGGTAGAAGAGGAGAATAGACAGATCAGGGTAGAAGAGGAGAATAGACAGATCAGGGTAGAAGAGGAGAATAGACAGATCAGGGTAGAAGAGGAGAATAGACAGATCAGGGTAGAAGAGGAGAATAGACAGATCAGGGTAGAAGAGGAGAATAGACAGATCAGGGTAGAAGAGGAGAATAGACAGATCAGGGTAGAAGAGGAGAATAGACAGATCAGGGTAGAAGAGGAGAATAGACAGATCAGGGTAGAAGAGGAGAATAGACAGATCAGGGTAGAAGAGGAGAATAGACAGATCAGGGTAGAAGAGGAGAATAGACAGATCAGGGTAGAAGAGGAGAATAGACAGATCAGGGTA
>NW_026600228.1:419725-434725 GCF_029448725.1 Salvelinus fontinalis
TATGTTTTGTTCGGTAAAGTTCATATTTATATCCAAAAATCTGAGTTTACATTGGTGCCTTACGTTCAGAAGTCGCAAAACATCCTTTGATTTTGCAGAGAGCCACATCAATTTACAGGAATACTCATAATAAACATTGCTAAAAGATACAAAAGTTATGCATGGAATTTTAGATGCACTTCTCCTTATTGCAACCGCTTTGTCAGATATCAAAAAAGCTTTATGGAAAAAGCAAACCATGCAATAATCTGAGTCGGCGCTCAAAGCCCAATCAAGACACAAATATAGCCGCCATATTATGCAGTCAACAGAAGTCAGAAGTAACCATATAAACATTCACTTACCTTTGATGATCTTCATCAGAATGCACTCCCAGGAATCCCAGTTCCACAATAAATGCTTGTTTTGTTCGATAATGTCCATCATTTATGTCCAAATTCCTCCTTGTTGTTCTAGCGTTCAGTACACTTTCCAAACTCACGAAGCGCGGGCAGGTCCAGCGGAAAGTACGGACGAAAAGTTAAAAAAGTTATATTACAGTCCGTAAAAACATGACAAACGAAGTATTGAATCAATCTTTAGGATGTTTTTAACATAATTCTTCAATAATGTTCCAACCGGAGTATTCCTGTGTCTACAGAATTGCGATAGAACAGAGCTCGCTCTCACGTCAACGCGCATGGTCAGAGCATGTTCAGGTCATGGCAGACCTGACTCATTCCTCTCTCCTTCCGCCCCACTAAACAGTAGAGGCATCAGACAAGGTTCTAACGACTGTTGACATCTAGTGGAAGCCTTAGGAAGTGCAACATTACCAATATCCCACTGTATCTTCAATAGGAGCTGAGTTGAAAATCGACCAACCTCAGATTTCTCACTTCCTGGTTGGATTGTTTCTCAGGGTTTTCCCTGCCTGATGAGTTCTGTTATACTCACAGACATCATTCAAACATTTTTAGAAACTTCTGCGTGTTTTCTATCCAAATCTACTAATAATATGCATATTCTAGCTTTTATGGCTTTGTAGCAGGCCGTTTACTCTGGGCATGCTTTTCTTCCGGACGTGAAAATACTGCCCCCTACCCCAAAGAAGTTTTCCATGACATAGACTGACCAGGTGAATCCAGGTGAAAGCTATGATCCCTTATGAATGTCACCTATTTAATCCACTTTGATCAGTGAAGATGAAGGGGAGGAGACAGGTTAAAGAAGGATTTTTAAGCCTTGAGACAATTGAGACATGAATTGTGTATGTGTGCCATTCAGAGGGTAAATGGGTGAGACAAAATATTTAAGTGCCTTTGAACGGGGTATGGTAGTAGGTGTCAGGCGCACCAGTTTGTGTCAAGAACTGCAACGCTGCTGGGTTTTTCACACTCAACAGTTTCCCATGTGTATCAAGAATGGTCCACCACCCAAAGGACATCCAGCCAACTTGACACAACTGTGGAAAGCATTGGAGTCAACATGGGCCATTATTGTGTCAACATTTGACACCTTGTAGAGTCTATGCCCCGATGAATTGAGGCTGTTCTGAGGGCAAAAGGGTGAGGGTGTTCCTAAAGCTTTGTACACTCAGTGTATATCTGAATAGGGAATGTCTGAATAGTGAATATCTGAATAGTGAATATCTGAATAGTGAATATCTGAATAGTGAATATCTGAATAGTGAATATCTGAATAGTGAATGTCTGAATAGTGAATATCTGAATAGTGAATATCTGAATAGTGAATATCTGAATAGTGAATATCTGAATAGTGAATATCTGAATAGTGAATGTCAGAAGTGAAGGGATAAACAGTTCTGCTGTGGACTCAGTCAGTACTCATCATAATCACTACTGTCTGGTTGTCTGGATCTGGTTGGATGTGTCATGGTACTGCTCCTCAGATGTTGCTGGACATTTTGTTGCTACATCTTCCAGTTATACAGACGTGTTGGCACATGACCAGTAAACTAACTGTGTGTATGCTGCCAGTTCCTGAGGCCATCGGGGACTTTCCCAGGGTTTAGAGCGTCACAGGTGAGGAGGAGGAAATCTGTCAGGTCTCGTTGCCCTGGGGGGAGGGTGTGTGTTCAGGGTGTGTGTTGTGGGGACGTTGCCTGATGAAACATAAAGCATTAAACCCTGTGGCTGGTTTAGGAACCAACCTACTCCTCAGTGGCCCTTTGAAGTTTCCATTGTGGGAAAATCAATAAGAGGAAAACAGTGTGTCTCTGTGTCTGTGTGTGTCTCTGTGTGTGTGTGTGTGTGTGTGTGCGTGCGTATGTGTGTGCGTGCGTATGTGTGTGTGTGTGTGTGTGTGTGTGTGTGTGTGTGTGTGTGTGTGTGTGCGTGCGTGCGTGCGTGCGTGCGTGTGTGTGTGTGAGCAGAGTCAAGGAACATACTAGCGTGTCTACACCCCACCGAGGGGCTTTCCCATTTCCCACCTGCACCTTCTTCCCTACCGCCCTCCCTCCCCACCTCCCGCCCTCCCTCCCCACCTCCCTCCCTCCCTCCCTCCCCACCGCCCCGCCGCCCTCCCTCCCCACCTCCCTCCCTCCCTCCCTCCCCACCGCCCCGCCGCCCTCCCTCCCCACCTCCCTCCCTCCCTCCCTCCCCACCGCCCCGCCGCCCTCCCTCCCCACCGCCCTCCCTCCCCACCTCCCGCCCTCCCTCCCCACCTCCCTCCCTCCCCACCGCCCCGCCGCCCTCCCTCCCCACCTCCCTCCCTCCCTCCCTCCCCACCGCCCCGCCGCCCTCCCTCCCCACCGCCCTCCCTCCCCACCTCCCGCCCTCCCTCCCCACCTCCCTCCCTCCCCACCGCCCCGCCGCCCTCCCTCCCCACCTCCCTCCCTCCCCACCGCCCCGCCGCCCTCCCTCCCCACCTCCCTCCCTCCCCACCTCCCTCCCTCCCTCCCTCCCCACCGCCCCGCCGCCCTCCCTCCCCACCGCCCTCCCTCCCCACACGCACCTCTTCCCAGGTGTATGCTGACTCACTCTTTGATAGGCATGCTGCTGCTTGTCCCCCCCCCCCACACACACACACACACAAACACACAGATGAGAGTTGACAGGTAAGCAGGTTAAGCTGCAGGTATTGGAACAGGAACACTGCAGTGTGTTTCATATTAAATACACACATTAAATAGAACTCTGGCTCACCTCTCTACACTCCTCACCTCAACCCACCTCTCCCCTCATCCCCATCTCTCCTCTCTCCACCTCTCCTCAACCCTCTTCTGTTCCACCTCTCTCCACCTCTCCCCTCATCCCCCTCTCTCCGTTCAATGCTGCCCACCCTCCAATCGTCTCATCCTCTCCCTCAACCCTCTTCTGTTCCACCTCTCTCCACCTCCTCCCTCAATCCACCTCTTCCTCAACCCTCTTCTACTCACATCAATCCATCTCTCCCTCAACCCTCTTCTACTCACATCAATCCACCTCTCCTCTCAACCCTCTTCTACTCACATCAATCCACCTCTCCTCTCAACCCTCTTCTACTCACATCAATCCACCTCTCCTCTCAACCCTCTTCTACTCACATCAATCCACCTCTCCCCTCAACCCTCTTCTACTCACATCAATCCACCTCTCCCCTCAACCCTCTTCTACTCACATCAATCCACCTCTCCTCTCAACCCTCTTCTACTCACATCAATCCACCTCTCAACCCTCTTCTACTCACATCAATCCACCTCTCCCCTCAACCCGCCTCTCTATCCCTCCTCTCTCTAGCTTGCCAACTCTCCTCTCTCCACCTCTCCTCAATCCTCTTCTGTTCCACCTCTCTCCACCTCTCCCATCAATCATCCTCTCCATCCATCCTCTCTCCTCTCTCCACCTCTCCTCAACCCTCTTCTGTTCCACCTCTCTCCACCTCTCCCCTCAATCCTCCTCTCCATCCCTCCTCTCTCCTCTCTCCACATCTCCTCAACCCTCTTCTGTTCCACCTCTCTCCACCTCTCCCATCAATCATCCTCTCCATCCATCCTCTCTCCTCTCTCCACCTCTCCTCAACCTTCTTCTGTTCCACCTCTCTCCACTTCTCCCCTCATCCTCCTCTCCATCCCTCCTCTCTCCTCTCTCCACATCTCCTCAACCCTCTTCTGTTCCACCTCTCTCCACCTCCTCCCTCAATCCTCCTCTCCATCCCTCCTCTCTCCTCTCTCCACCCCTCCTCAACCCTCTTCTGTTCCTCCCTACCCGCCTCTCTTCTACACCTTCTCTCTCATCTCCCATTCTCTACCCAGCTCCCCCTCTGGTCTTCAGCTGTCCACATAGGGTAGCCCTTTGAAGAACTCTTTTGGCTCCAGATAGAAACCCTTTTTGTTCCAGGTAGAACCCTTGTAGGTTCGATGTAGACCCTTTTCCGCAGAGGGTTCTACATGGAACCCAAAGGGGTTATACTTTGAACCAAAAAGGGTTCTCCTATGGGGACAGTCAAAGAACGTCCTTGGGAAATCGTTTTCTCAGAGTAGAAACTCATGGAACGGAATCTCTCTCCATCTCTATGTCTATCTTTCTCTCTTTCTCTCATTCTCCAGCTCTATACATTCTCTAATGGCTCCTGTTTCTGTGTGTAATTGATTTCTCTCTGGCTGAGGTTCTGTTGAAGAGGGAGACCAGCAGCAGGCCTTACATACACACAACACTGTTTCCTTTAGCTGTCAATGTATACGGACCTTCACTGTCTGTACCACTGATATCATTTTAAAAGGATGAAAGTCACCTTAGATCTCTTTCTCATCTCCTCACAACAGTCTTTTAAGTGTGTCCTCAAAGCTCTGTGTGCCACTAACTAGGCTAACCCTCCATATTGTGGTTCTGTGGGATATGGATTAGTCTAGATGGCAGTGTGTTTAGTATAGTAGAGAGATTTTCCAGGCCTTCCTTCCTCATATAGCTGCTGAAGAACTTGTCTTTTCAACCCCAGGCTGCTGCTGCTGCCAGGCCGACCGGGGGATTTAACCTCCCTGTCATTAGAATTGTGCTTTTAAGTGGCTATTGAACCCTTTCTGTGTGTTATGTGTGTGTGTTATGTGTGTGTGTGAGTGTGCGTGCGTGCGTGTTTCTGTGTCTGTGTGTGTTCGTATTTGCCTGTGTGCATGACTGCAGCTAAGTGTGTGAGAGAGACTATCGTAGAGAATCACACACAGAACCTCTCACACACCTTTCCATAACTACAGCTCCTAACGGTAATTGCAGGTTTTCATCCACTGCTGTTAAGAAGAGAAGAGGGGAAGAAAGGAGGGGAGCTGGAACGAGAGCACAGTGAACGAGTACAGGGGGATTATTTTGTTTAATTGCTACTTTCAATCTCCAAAGGAGGTCTGGAGGAGATCAGAGAGAGAGAGAGAGAGAGAGAGAGAGAGAGAGAGAGAGTGAGAGAGAGAGAGAGAGAGAGAGAGAGAGAGAGAGAGAGAGAGAGAGAGAGGTAGGTAGGTAGAGGTGAAAGGGTGAACTACATGGACCATAGAGAGTGTAGGTTAAAGGGGGTGGGGTTCTATTACAGTAACACAGTTTGTTTCCCCTATTGAAGGGTTGCTGTGGAGCTCCACCATCCAGGCCAGAGCTTTTATTTTCTCTCACTCCTCTAGCTGTGTGTCAACACGCTTTACTAGATCCACTTACCACAATTACTGTAATCTAGTTATTCCTGTGTTTGTGTGTGGGTGTGTGCATGTGTGTGTGTGTCTTTGTGCCTTAGCGTGTTCCCTTCAACCTGTGGGTGAAAGGGTTCGTTTGGGAATGAGCTTCTAGCTATGTCCTTAGACACACACACAGAGCCAGCGAGGGGGAGTAGGAGTGTGGCGTGGGGGTCGAGGGATGAATGAAGGACAGGACAGAATAGCTCTGTGTGTTAACTTCGCTCTGCCCTCGCCTATTCAGCCTGGACATCTGATGAGACAGGGGCGATGGGACCTGCATTATAATCTAGAGACAGAGAGAGAGAGAGAGAGAGAGAGAGAGAGAGAGAGAGAGAGAGAGAGAGAGAGAGAGAGAGAGAGAGAGAGAGAGAGAGAGAGAGAGAGAGAGAGAGAGAGAGAGAGAGAGAGAGAGAGAGAGAGAGAGAGCACAGAAGAATACCAGATAGCAACCTGGAACCAAAATATCCAAACACTCTTAGATAACTTTCTGGATACCACATTCACTCACAGTAAAGAAGGCATCAATCTAGCAGTACAAAACCTCAACTATATATTCAGGCAAACGGCAAAAGAAGCACAATTGAAATTGATAAAAAACAAAACAAAAAAGATCACAGATGACAACTGGTTTGATGCAGATTGTAAAATTATAAGGAAAAAACTTAGAACACTATCCAACCAAAAGCACAGAGACCCAAATAATGGTGAATTACGCTTTCATTACTGTGAGACTTTAAAACTCTATAAACGTACCCTCAGAACCAAAAAAGCACAGTACAACAGCAGGCAGCTGACACTTTTTATTTATTTATTTTACCGTTATTTAACCAGGTAAGTTGACTGAGAACACATTCTCATTTGCAGCAACGACCTGGGGAATAGTTACAGGGGAGAGGAGGGGGATGAATGAGCCAATTGTAAACTGGGGATTATTAGGTGACCATGATGGTTTGAGGGCCAGATTGGGAATTTAGCCAGGACACCGGGGTTAACACCCCTACTCTTACGATAAGTGCCATGGGATCTTTAATGACCTCAGAGAGTCAGGACACCCGTTTAACGTCCCATCCGAAAGACGGCACCCTACACAGGGCAGTGTCCCCAATCACTGCCCTGGGGCATTGGGATATTTTTTAGACCAGAGGAAAGAGTGCCTCCTACTGGTCCTCCAACACCACTTCCAGCAGCATCTGGTCTCCCATCCAGGGACTGACCAGGACCAACCCTGCTTAGCTTCAGAAGCAAGCCAGCAGTGGTATGCAGGATGGTATGCTGCTGGCATTAATTAATTAACACTAATTGAGGAGTCCATAAATACAAACAACAACTTCTGGCAAAATTGGAAAAAACTAAAAAAGTCTAAACAATAGGAATTAGCGATACAAAATGGTGACATATGGACAACCCATTTTAAAACACTCTACAACTGTCACGCCCTGGCCTTAGTATTCTTTGTTTTCTTTATGTTTTTTAGTTAGGTCAGGGTGTGACATGGGGAAGGTATGTGTTTTTGTATTGTCTAGGGGTTTTGTATGGTAAAGGGGTCAGTGTCTTTTCTAGGTGTTTGTATGTCTATGGCTGCCTAGATTGGTTCTCAATTAGAGGCAGCTGTGGTTCATTGTCTCTGATTGAGAGCCATATTTAAGGCAGTCATAGGCATTGGGGTTTTGTGGGTAATTGTCTATGTTGAACGTTTGTTGCGTGTCTATGCACTTACGTCACTTAGCTTCACGGTCGTTTGTTGTTTTGTTTAGTTTGTATTCAGTGATCGTTTCGTGTTTTCCCTTCTCTAATAAAAGAGAATGTATTTTGCACACGCTGCGCCTTGGTCCTCTCTCTCACCCATAGACGATCGTGACAACAACACCGTTCAAATTGACACAAACGCAGAACAACGCCAAATTCATGAGAAGTTGAATGGATTAGAAAAAGCTATAAAGGACAATCAAAATCCATTGGACTCCCCAATTACTGACCAGAAGCTCTATAAGAAACTTCAGGCTCTCAAATTTAAAAAAGCATGCGGACCTGATGGTATCCTAAATGAGATGCTCAAACTCACTAGTGCAAAATTTCAATTGGCTATATTAAAACTGTTTAATTTGATCCTGAGTGTAGGTCATTTCCCTGACATCTGGAATCAAGGACTCATAACCCCAATCTTTAAAAACGGAGACAAATTTGACCCTAACAATTACAGAGGCATTTGTGTGAACAGTAACCTGGGGAAGGTTTTCTGTAGTATTATAAATGTAAGAGTTCTAAACTTCCTTAATAAGCACAATGTCTTGAGTAAAAGCCAAATTGGATTTATACCAAAACATCGCACAACTGATCATATTTACACCCTGTTAGATAAACATGTCCACCAAAATAATACCAAAATATACGCTTGCTTTATCGACTTCCAAAAGCATTTGATTCTATTTGGCATACAGGACTGTTCTACACAGTAATTGAAAGTGGTGTAGGGGGTAAAACATATGACATAATTAAATCAATGTATACTGGCAAAACGTGCAGCATTAAAATTGGCAAGAAAATAACAGAATTCTTTAACCAGGGGCGGGGCCTTCGTTATGGTTGTAATCTGAGCCCTGCACTCTACAATATTTACATCAACGAATTGGCCACTATTCTAGAAAAATCCACAGCCCCTGGTGTTAGTCTCCACAATTCAGAGGTTAAATGCCTACTCTTTGCAGATGAGCTATGCCTGCTGTCACCCACAGCACATGGCCTACAGCAGAGCCTGGACCTGCTAGAGCAGTACTGCCAGATCTGGGCCCTTGCAGTAAACCCCAAAAATACTAAAATAATGATTTTCCAGAGAAGATCCAGATCTCAGGGAATTAGACCAAAGTTCTCAATTGGTACAAAATACATAGAGTACTGCACACATTACAATTACTTAGGTTTAAAAATAAGCTCAACTGGACACCTTAATGAGGCAGTGAATGAACTGAGAGAGAAAGCACGCATGGCATTCTACGCCATTAAAAAGCAAATTCAAATTGAAATACCTATTAAAATTTGGCTAAAACTAATTGAATATGTCATTGAACCAATTGCACTTTATGGCAGTGAGGTGTGGGGTCCACTTGCAAAACAAGATTTCATAAAATGGGACAAACACCCCATTGAAAACCTGCATGCAGAGTTCTGTAAGATTATCCTACATGTCCAGAGGAGAACTACAAACAATGCATGCAGGGCAGAATTAGGCAAATATCCACTAATAATAAAAACTCAAAAAAGAGCAATTAAGTTTTGGAAACATCTAATACTAATCTAATACTGCACTTCACAAAATAGATGGCAGCATGAGGTTGGAAAATGATGTGGATATATTGAAGCAAGACATCAGTCAGGAAGTTAAAGCTTGGTCGCAAATGGGTCTTCCAAATGGACAATGACCCCAAGCATACTTCCAAAGTTGTGGCAAAATGGCTTAAGGACAACAAAGGTCTAGTTCCCAGGACCACAAATACAAACTCCATCTAGACACCGTTGCCCTAGAGCACACAAAAACTATACATATCTCGGCCTAAACATCAGTGCTACAGGTAACGTCCACAAAGCTATGAACGATCTCAGATACGAGGCAAGAAGGGCCTTCTATACCATCAAAAATAACATAAAATTTGACATACCAATTAGGATCTGGCAAAAAATACTTTAATCAGTTATAGAACCCATTGCCCTTTATGGTTGTGAGGTCTCGGGTCCGCTGATTCCCAAACCTTTCATCACCTACAGAGAGATGAACCTGGAGAAGAGTCCTCTAAGCAAGCTGGTCCTGGGGCTCTGTTCACAAACACAAACAGACACCACACAGCCCCAGGACAGCAACACAAATAGACCTAACCAAATCATGAGAAAACAAAAAGACAATTATCAAAATAGAATGCTATTTGACCCTAAACAGAGAGTACGCAGTGGCAGAATACCTGACCACTGTGACTGACTCAAAATTAAGGAAAGCTTTGACTACGTACAGACTCAGTGAACATAGCCTTGCTATTGAGAAATGCCGCCGTGGGCAGACCTGGCTTTCAAGAGAAGGCAGGCTATGTGCTCACTGCCCACAAAATGAGATTGAAACTGAGCTGCACTTCCTAACCTCCTGCCAAATGTATGACCATATTAGAGACACATATTTCCCTCAGATTACACAGAACCACAAAGAATTTGAAAACCAATCCAATTTGGATCATCTCCCATATCTGTTGGGTGAAATACCACAGTGTGGAATCACAGCAGCAAGATTTGTGACCTGTTGCCACAAGAAAAGGTCAACCAGTGAAGAACAAACACCATTGTAAATACAACATTTATTGTAATGTTGTAATGTAAATACAACATTCTGACGGCAATGACGATGACCCACAATGCACCCTGTTCTAACACACACTCTTGACTTAGATCTCAGGTGATGCCAATGCATGGTTAGAGTGGTATCACTGCATGGTTAGAGTGGTATCACTGCATGGTTAGAGTGGTGTCACTGCATGGTTAGAGTAGTGTCACTGCATGGTTAGAGTGGTGTCACTGCATGGTTAGAGTGGTATATCTGCATGGTTAGAGTGGTGTCACTGCATGGTTAGAGTGGTGTCACTGCATGGTTAGAGTGGTGTCACTGCATGGTTAGAGTGGTGTCACTGCATGGTTTGAGTGGTATCACTGCATGGTTAGAGTGGTGTCACTGCATGGTTAGAGTGGTGTCACTGCATGGTTAGAGTGGTGTCACTGCATGGTTAGAGTGGTGTCACTGCATGGTTTGAGTGGTATCACTGCATGGTTAGAGTGGTGTCACCGCATGGTTAGAGTGGTGTCACTGCATGGTTAGAGTGGTATCACTGCATGGTTAGAGTGGTGTCACTGCATGGTTAGAGTGGTGTCACTGCATGGTTAGAGTGGTGTCACCGCATGGCTAGGGTGATGTCACTGCATGGTTAGGGTGATGTCACTGCATGGTTACGGTGATGTCACTGCATGGTTAGAGTGGTGTCACTGCATGGATACGGTGATGTCACTGCATGGTTTCCGTGGTGTCACTGCATGGTTAGAGTGGTGTCACTGCATGGTTACAGTGATGTCACTGCATGGTTTCCGTGGTGTCACTGCATGGTTACGGTGATGTCACTGCATGGTTAGAGTGGTGACACTGCATGGTTAGGGTGATGTCACTGCATATTTCGTTCTCACTAGTTCACATCTGCACCTACAGTTGAAGTCGGAAGTTTACATACACCTTAGCCAAATACATTTAAACTCAGTTTTTCACAATTCCTGACATTTGATCCTAGCAAAAAATCCCTGTCTTAGATCAGTTAGGATCACCTCTCGATTTTAAGAATGTGAAAAAATAATAATAGTAGAGAGAATTATTTATTTCAGCTTTTATTTCTTTCATCACATTCCCAGTAGGTCAGAAGTTTACATACACTCAATTAGTATTTGGTAGCATTGCTTGTAAATTGTTTAACTTGAGTCAAACATTTTGGGTAGCCTTCCACAAGCTTCCCACAATAAGTTGGGTGAATTTTGTCCCATTCCTCCTGACAGAGCTGGTGTAACTGAGTCAGGTTTGTAGGCCTCCTTGCTCGCACACGCTTTTTCAGTTCTGCCCAAAAATTTTCTTTAGGATTGAGGTCAGGGCTTTGTGATGGCCACTCCGATACCTTGACTTTGTTGTCCTTAAACCATTTTGCCACAACTCTGGAAGTATGTTTGGGGTCATATCCATTTTGAAGACCCATTTGCGACCAAGCTTTAACTTCCTGACTGATGTCTTGCTTCAATATATCCACGTAATTTTCCAACCTCATGCTGCCATCTATTTTGTGAAGTGCAGCAGTCCCTCCTGCAGCAAAGCACCCCCACAACATGATGCTGCCACCCCTGTGCTTCACGGTTGGGATGGTGTTCTTCGGCTTGCAAGCATCCCCCTTTTTCCTTCAAACATAACGATGGTCATTATGGCCAAACAGTTATATTTTTGTTTGATCAGACCAGAGGGCATTTCTCCAAAAGTATGATCTTTGTCCCCATGTGCAGTTGCAAACCGTAGTCTGACTTTTATATGGCGGTTTAGGCGGTTCCTTGCTAAGTGGCCTTTCAGGTTATGTCGATATAGGACTCGTTTTACTGTGGATATAGATACTTTTGTACCTGTTTCCTCCAGCATCTGCACAAGGTCCTTTGCTGTTGTTCTGGGATTGATTTGCACTTTTCGCACCAAAGTATGTTCATCTCTAGGAAACAGAACGCGTCTCCTTCCTGAGCGGTATGACGGCTGCGTGGTACCATGGTGTTTATACTTGCGTACTATTGTTTTTACAGATGAACGTGGTACCTTCAGGCGTTTGGAAATTGCTTCCAAGGATGAACCAGACTTGTGGAGGTCTACAATTTTTTTTCTGAGGTCTTGGCTGATTTCTTTTTCTTTTGATTTTCCCATAACGTCAAGCAAAAAGGCACTGAGTTTGAAGGTAGGCCATGAAATACATCCACAGGTACACCTCCAATTGACTCAATTTATGTCAATTAGCATATCAGAAGCTTCTAAAGTCATGACATCATTTTCTGGAAGTTTCCAAGCTGTTTAAAGGCACAGTCAACTTAGTGTACTTAAACTTCTGACCCACTGGAATTGTGATACAGTGAATTATAAGTGAAATAATCGGTCTGTAAACAATTGTTGGAAAAATTACTTGTGTCATGCACTTCTTCACAACAATTGAACCGCTCTCCTTGAAGTTCTTGATAATCCGATAAATGGTTGATTTAGGTGCAATCTTACTGGCAGCAATATCCTTGCCTGTGAAGCCCTTTTTGTGCAAAGCAATGATGACGGAACGTGTTTCATTGCAGGTAATCATGTTTGACAGGAAGAACAATGATTCCAAGCACCACCCTCCTTTTGAAGCTTCCAGTCTGTTATTCGAACTCAATCAGCATGACAGAGTGATCTCCAGCCTTGTCCTCGTCAACACTCACACCTGTGTTAACGAGATAATCACTGACATGATGTCAGCTGGTCCTTTTGTGGCAGGGCTGAAATGCAGTGGAAATGTTTTTTGGGGATTCAGTTCATTTGCATGGCAAAGAGGGACTTTGCAATGAATTAATTAATTCATTGTTGTTAGTACCCTGTTTATGTTCATTATGTGTTTTTAGAACCTGTTTATGTTCATTAAATGTTTTAAGGACCTGTTTATGTTCATTATGTGTTTTTAGAACCCTGTTTATGTTCATGATGTGTTTTTAGAACCCTGTTTATGTTCATTATGTGTTTTTGGAACCCTGTTTATGTTCATTATGTGTTGTTAGAACCCTGTTTATGTTCATTATGTGTTGTTATAACCCCCTATTTATGTTCATTATGTGTTGTTAGTACCTGTTTATGTTCATTATGTGTTTTTAGAACCCTGTTTATGTTCATTATGTGTTTTTAGAACCCTGTTTATGTTCATTATGTGTTTTTAGAACCCTGTTTATGTTCATTGTGTTGTTAGTACCATGTTTATGTTCATTATGTGTTTTTAGAACCTGTTTATGTTCATTATGTGTTTTTAGAACCCTGTTTATGTTCATTATGTGTTTTTAGAACCCTGTTTATGTTCATTATGTGTTGTTAGTACCCTGTTTATGTTCATTATGTGTTTTTAGAACCCTGTTTATGTTCATTATGTGTTTTTAGAACCCTGTTTATGTTCATTATGTGTTGTTAGTACCCTGTTTATGTTCATTATGTGTTTTTAGAACCCTGTTTATGTTCATTATGTGTTTTTAGAACCCTGTTTATGTTCATTATGTGTTTTTAGAACCCTGTTTATGTTCATTATGTGTTTTTAGAACCTGTTTATGGTCATTATGTGTTTTTAGAACCCTGTTTATGTTCATTATGTGTTTTTAGAACCCTGTTTATGTTCATTATGTGTTGTTAGCACCCTGTTTATGTTCATTATGTGTTTTTAGAACCCTGTTTATGTTCATTATGTATTTTTGGAACCCTGTTTATGTTCATTATTTGTTTTTAGAACCCTGTTTATGTTCATTATGTGTTTTTAGAACCCTGTTTATGTTCATTATGTGTTTTTAGAACCCTGTTTATGTTCATTATGTGTTTTTGGAACCCTGTTTATGTTCATTATGTGTTGTTAGAACCCTGTTTATGTTCATTATGTGTTGTTATAACCCCCTATTTATGTTCATTATGTGTTGTTAGTACCTGTTTATGTTCATTATGTGTTTTTAGAACCCTGTTTATGTTCATTATGTGTTTTTAGAACCCTGTTTATGTTCATTATGTGTTTTTAGAACCCTGGTTATATTCATTATGTGTTGTTAGTACCCTGTTTATGTTCATTATGTGTTTTTAGAACCCTGTTTATGTTCATTATGTGTTGTTAGTACCATGTATATGTTCATTGTGTTGTTAGTACCATGTTTATGTTCATTATGTGTTTTTAGAACCTGTTTATGTTCATTATGTGTTTTTAGAACCCTGTTTATGTTCATTATGTGTTTTTAGAACCCTGTTTATGTTCATTATGTGTTGTTAGTACCCTGTTTATGTTCATTATGTGTTTTTAGAACCCTGTTTATGTTCATTATGTGTTTTTAGAACCCTGTTTATGTTCATTATGTGTTGTTAGTACCCTGTTTATGTTCATTATGTGTTTTTAGAACCCTGTTTATGTTCATTATGTGTTTTTAGAACCCTGTTTATGTTCATTTTGTGTTTTTAGAACCCTGTTTATGTTCATTATGTGTTTTTAGAACCTGTTTATGGTCATTATGTGTTTTTAGAACCCTGTTTATGTTCATTATGTGTTTTTAGAACCCTGTTTATGTTCATTATGTGTTGTTAGCACCCTGTTTATGTTCATTATGTGTTTTTAGAACCCTGTTTATGTTCATTATGTATTTTTGGAACCCTGTTTATGTTCATTATTTGTTTTTAGAACCCTGTTTATGTTCATTATGTGTTTTTAGAACCCTGTTTATGTTCATTATGTGTTTTTAGAACCCTGTTTATGTTCATTATGTGTTTTTAGAACCCTGTTTATGTTCATTATGTGTTTTTAGAACCCTGTTTATGCTCATTATGTGTTGTTAGAACCCTGTTTATGTTCATTATGTGTTTTTAGAACCCTGTTTATGTTCATTATGTGTTTTTAGAACCCTGTTTATGTTCATTATGTGTTGTTAGAACCCTGTTTATGTTCATTATGTGTTTTTAGAACCCTGTTTATGTTCATTATGTGTTGTTAGAACCCTGTTTATGTTCATTATGTGTTTTTAGAACCCTGTTTATGTTCATTATGTATTTTTGGAACCCTGTTTATGTTCATTATGTG
>NW_026600228.1:444725-472225 GCF_029448725.1 Salvelinus fontinalis
ATATTTATAATATGTACAGTATCTTGTCATTACCAGCATGACTCGGTAGGACACATTGGTAGATGTTGGTGTGATTGTACACTTGTCACTCACTGGGAAACTGCAAACACAACACTGCCTCTGGAACCAAAATGGCAGCCAGAGAACCGAAGATCTAAGATCAGTTACCCTGGAAATGGTTAAGATTAGGTTTGAGAGAGGGTAAGCTGATCCTGGATCTGTACCTTGGGGAAACTACCACACAGAGAGCAGTTTGTGAACTCCCACCGGAGCACAGAGACCAACACTAGTGACGGACATGCAGTTGGCAGGTGAGACAGACATGTTACAGAACGCCATTTCAACCTGACAGAACTAAACCCATTGGTGTTGCATAAAATGTTTACGTCTTTCATTTCTGAATAAAATAAAGAAAACCAAACCAAACCAAACCAGAACCAGCCTGTTGAAGTGGGTTGGATGAAATGTTTCTAAATACCACTCTGCTACATTGAAAGACTGGAGGAAAGGTCTCTGCATCGCCAGTTTGGATCTGTGTGTCTGTGTGAGACAGGAGAAGGGTGGTATGTGTTGATAGAGGACTCTGATGGCACTGGAGCCTGTTCTAACAGTGCATTGAATTGCATGGTCTGTACGCACATACACACACACACACACGTCAGGAGACAACGGCAGCTGTAGGGTACAGACGCATAAGAGGACTAAATACACTCAACATATAGTACTCATCATAAACCAATAGCAACATACATTACTCATCATAAACCAATAGCAACATACATTACTCATCATAAACCAATAGCAACATACATTACTCATCATAAACCCATAGCAGCAAACGTGTTCAGTAGATATCCCAGTGAGTTACAGAGGGTCCCTGTTAGGGTACGTACCTTTCACCTCCCCAAGCAAAGTGTGTGTGTATGTGTTTGCTGTACATTGGGTTTTGCCCTCCAGCTGACACACACTGGTATTCTCTCTGTTGCCTTCCTTCCTCCTCCATCTTTATAGTTGAGTTAAACACCTCTAAAGGGACACTATGTTTAGTGTGTCTCCTCGCTGCTCTCCCCCATCAGTCAGACAGACAAGATACAAACAGTTCTATCGTATTCCTCCCCCTAGTTCAGTTCAGTCCAGTTCACATTCATGGGAAGACAGAGGGTGTCCCCCAAATGGCACCCTTATTCCCTATATAGTGCACTAGGTACAACCAGGCCTATGTGCCGTGGTCAGAAGTAGTTGACAACAAAGGGAATAGGGTGCCATTTGTGGCACAAACAGACAGTGCTTAGTGACAGTGAGACATCAGACCCATTCTTCAAGTAGTTCTCGGAGTTAGACCTCGTACCGTCCACAGTCAGGATCATAGAGCCAGGCTACACACTGGGGGCCACGCTAGTCCCCCACAGGACCCCTACACCCATCTACCCCCACCCTGCCTTATGTCCTGGGGCTGGGGTTACAGTCAGGATCATAGAGCCAGGCTACACACTGGGGGCCACGCTAGTCCCCTACAGGACCCCTACACCCATCTACCCCCACCCTGCCTTATGTCCTGGGGCTGGGGTTAGTGAGTCAGGGCCAGGGGTCAGGGTTAGAGGAGACTGACCAGTATGTTGTGAGATGGAGAGAAACATGGAGCCACAAGACAAGACACAGAACTCCACGTCACATCTTTGGCCACTGGTGTGATTTTCCCTTTTTAGAGTGAAGGAATGAATCATTCCATGGGGACACACCCCGACACACACATGGTCCTACTCCCTCCCTAAGCCTTCTCACAACCAGTCTGGCTCTAGAGCACATTCAGTAGTGCCCCTGCCCTGTCCCAGTTAGTACACTTGGTAGTACACTCCATAGTGTCTATAGTGTCCTAGTAGCTGTACTTGTTGACCACCCTCATCTGAGGAGTCTGTGGGGTGAAGGCGTTGGGTTTAGGGGGGACGTCAGGCTTTAGGGACGGGGTCCGTTTAAGTCCCTGGCGGGGGAGCGAGCCGTGCCCACTGTAGCTGCTCTGGCGGGACAGGGAGGGGGGGTGGGGGTGTTGATGGGGGGAGTGGAGCCCCCTCTGGGAGTCCAGTCTGGAGGGAGGGGTGGGGGGCATGTACCCCCCTCTGTTCATACTGTGTTGGTGGGACAACGACACCCCCATACTGACCCCGTTGGGAGAGGTGGCGGTGAGGGAGTGTCTGTGAGAAGAGCTCCTGTGATGAGAGCCGTACCTCCTCTCCAGGGTGCCGCTCATGCTTCCTCCCATACCCAGGCTGCCTGTGGGGGAGCTAGGGGCGGAGGGTAGGGGGACGTCAACCCTCTTGGTGGGGCTGTGCCTGGGCAGGGAGGAGGAGGAGGAGGGGGAGTAAAGAGAGGCCTCTCGGCTGGGGACC
This sequence comes from Salvelinus fontinalis, assembly GCF_029448725.1. NCBI lineage: Eukaryota > Metazoa > Chordata > Actinopteri > Salmoniformes > Salmonidae > Salvelinus > Salvelinus fontinalis. Next base: position 447,110 of record NW_026600228.1, read on the forward strand.
TTGGGGGGAACCTCAGTGATGTCCCCTAGAGGCTCCAGCATCAGGTGTTGTCTGCTGGGTCGGGGCGCTGAGCCGGCCCCCTCTTGGAGGATAGCCTTGGAGCTAGCGTTAGCCGTGTTAGCATCGTTCAGGTGCTTCAGCAGGTCGTTCAGTGTGTTCCTGGCATCCAGCGACCTCTTCTGCTCCTTTCTGCTTCCTTTAGAATGAGGGGGCGTGGCCTGAAGGTGTTCCATGTTCTCTGGCTTCCTGTCCAGGGTGCGTGGCGGCGTGACGTCGTCGGCCGGGTTTCCATGGTAACCACTGCGGTATTCGTGCGTGGCGTTGGGAAGGACGACGGCGCTGGGGATGTGGGAGTGTCCCAGCGCAGGGTGGGGCTGGGGGTGAGGAGGGGGGGGGGGACTGGAGTGGAACTGGGGACTCTTGGCGATGGAGGAGGAGGAGGTAGAGTTGGAGTTCTTCCTGGATCCATTGATCTTCCCGTGGTGATTGGCTCGCTCCCACTGGTTCCTGATTGGCTGCAGGACTTTCTGCTGCAGCACAGGGGTAGACTCGGGGGTGGGCAGGGCGGCCAGCTCGGGAGGCTGACAGCCATCCCGGAGGATCATGGTCTTGGTGTCTCCGTTAGGCGACAGGTCCTTACCACTGCTCAGTAAGTTGGTGTACAGCTTGGGACAGTCCAGACTTGGCTGGTACTCCTGGAGACAAGACAGGAGGACAGAAGAGAGGGCTTTGTTCATTTGGTTCCTCTAGCCAACACAAACTGTACATACATATTGTACATACATACATACATACATACATACATCATACACACACACACACACACTACATACATACATACATACATACATACATACATACATACATACATACATACATACATCATACATACATACATCATACATACATACATACATACATACATACATACATACATACATACATACATACATCATACACACACACACACACACACACACACACACACACACACACACACACACACACACACACACACACACACACACACACACACACACACACACACACACACACACACACACACACACACACACACACACACACACACACACACACATACATACACATACATACACACATACATACATACATACATACATACATACATACATACATACATACATACATACATACATACAGTGCCTTCGGAAAGTATCCAGACCCCTTGACTTTTTCAACATTTTGTTACTTTACAGCCTTATTATAAAATGGATTAAATAAAAATAAATCCTCAGCAATCTACACACAATACCCCATAATGACAAAGGAAAAACAGGTTTTTGGATCTGGGGAAGGGTACCAAAAAATGTCTGCAGCATTGACGGTCTTAAAGCCCAGACTTAAACCTGATCGAACATCTCTGGAGAGACCTGAAAATAGCTGTGCAGCAACGCTCCCCATCCAACCTGACAGAACTTGAGAGTATCTGCAGAGAAGAATGGGAGAAACTCCTCAAATACAGGTGTGCCAAGCTTGTAGCGTCATACCCAAGAAGACTCAAGGCTGTAATCGCTGTCAAAGGTTCTTCAACAAAGTACTGAGTAAAGGGTCTGAATACTTATGTAAATGTAATATTAGTTTTTCATTTTTTTTAATAAATTAGCAAACATTTCTAAAAACCTGTTTTTGTTTTGTCATTATAGGGTATTTTGCGTGTCATTATGGGGTATTGATGAGGATTTTCTTTTTAAATGAATTTTAGAATAAGGCTGTAACCTTACAAAATGTGGAAAAGGTCAAGGGGTCTGAAAACTCTCCGAAGGCACTGTAAATGTTCTATCCAGGCGGTGAATTACAGGGGAGCCAAGGGGGGCTCAGCTCCCCTGAATGAAACAAAAGTCCAACTTTGGGGGGGGGGGGTCTAAATAATGCTAATTTGCCATTCTTCTATTTGTTTAAAAGTAGTGGTAAATATGTTTTACAGTGGTAAATATGAAAATAAAAGTTTACAAATTAATCGAACACCCCCACCTTTCTGTCATGGTTTAAACCATTTATTTCTATGTGGCTGCACAAACCGTCTCCCTGTCCACAGCACTGTCCACTCTCTAGTGCTGAATTTCAGCCTCAGCTGGGCTCCTTTAAACACATAGATTTTTCTTTGTACTTGCTCATTTTCACGATTTGTTTGCCAAGTCCCCTTGATAAAAATAGCCTTTAATTCCAATGCATTAGATTTATCTGTTCATTCATAATGGTTTGCTTTTGTCAGTCAGCTGTTTAGAGCGCTCATTGCTTTGTTTCTCAGGCGGGCGCGGGTATTGCTGTTCTCTGTGCCGTCCGTGACCAGAAGTAGACCATTTATTTAGCTTTATTATTTTCAATCAATATCACTTTTCTTGCCTGGATCAGCTGATGAGTGTCTCCAATATCACTGGACAACTAGCCTACAGCTCAACACCAATGCGCAACCATTCCATCCAACATTATGACAGTAGGAATATAGTAGACTCTTAGAAGACTTCGATTTTGCAATGGCATAGGCCTACATGATTTTGGATAACGACATTTTACATAGGCATGGTTACACTTAGTGCTTTTCCCGAGATCTCCAAGATCCAGGAATAGTACAAGGTTTAAGTTCAATGTTCTAATTCAATCATTAAATGCTTAATAATTACAAATTACACTGTCATTAATGTCATAAATGTAGGGAAAGAAAGGTTGTGGTTTATGTCACACGATCTGTGAAGGATCTAAGCATTCAACTCGTGAATCATGGACAACTCATGAACTAGGGTGTAACCATGTTTTGATTCAACTTGTGTATTATATTGAATGTAGGCTACCTGTTCTGCTTATGTTCATGTGTGTAAAATTGCTTCAGTTGAGAGCGTAGGCTACTGGCAGTGGTGTAGGCCTAGTGGAGGGTAAAGTCAACACAATGCAGTTGACCCTCCTTTTCTGAAAAATGCATTGAAAGTATAGGGAGCGTAACTTTTTTCACCGCAACCAGCAATCAGAGTTTACCCACCATTTATTGATAAAAATCACTTGTCCTAGAGAGATTTACACGGTTATTAAAACATCACGTTGTTTATGTCTATTTCCAGTCATCAGAGGTAACATGTAGATGTCTATTTCCAGTCATCAGAGGTAACATGTAGATGTCTATTTCCAGTCATCAGAGTACATGTAGATGTCTATTTCCAGTCATCAGAGTACATGCAGATGTCTATTTCCAGTCATCAGAGGTAACATGTAGATGTCTATTTCCAGTCATCAGAGGTAACATGTAGATGTCTATTTCCAGTCATCAGAGGTAACATGTAGATGTCTATTTCCAGTCATCAGAGTACATGTAGATGTCTATTTCCAGTCATCAGAGTACATGCAGATGTCTATTTCCAGTCATCAGAGGTAACATGTAGATGTCTATTTCCAGTCATCAGAGGTAACATGTAGATGTCTATTTCCAGTCATCAGAGGTAACATGTAGATGTCTATTTCCAGTCATCAGAGGTAACATGTAGATGTCTATTTCCAGTCATCAGAGTACATGCAGATGTCTATTTCCAGTCATCAGAGTACATGCAGATGTCTATTTCCAGTCATCAGAGGTAACATGTAGATGTCTATTTCCAGTCATCAGAGGTAACATGTAGATGTCTATTTCCAGTCATCAGAGGTAACATGTAGATGTCTATTTCCAGTCATCAGAGGTAGCATGCAGATGTCTATTTCCAGTCATCAGAGGTAACATGTAGATGTCTATTTCCAGTCATCAGAGGTAACATGCAGATGTCTATTTCCAGTCATCAGAGGTAACATGTAGATGTCTATTTCCAGTCATCAGAGGTAACATGCAGATGTCTATTTCCAGTCATCAGAGTACATGTAGATGTCTATTTCCAGTCATCAGAGGTAACATGTAGATGTCTATTTCCAGTCATCAGAGTACATGTAGATGTCTATTTCCAGTCATCAGAGGTAACATGTAGATGTCTATTTCCAGTCATCAGAGGTAACATGCAGATGTCTATTTCCAGTCATCAGAGGTAACATGTAGATGTCTATTTCCAGTCATCAGAGTACATGTAGATGTCTATTTCCAGTCATCAGAGTACATGCAGATGTCTATTTCCAGTCATCAGAGGTAACATGTAGATGTCTATTTCCAGTCATCAGAGGTAACATGTAGATGTCTATTTCCAGTCATCAGAGTACATGCATATGTCTATTTCCAGTCATCAGAGGTAACATGTAGATGTCTATTTCCAGTCATCAGAGGTAACATGCAGATGTCTATTTCCAGTCATCAGAGGTAACATGTAGATGTCTATTTCCAGTCATCAGAGGTAACATGTAGATGTCTATTTCCAGTCATCAGAGTACATGCAGATGTCTATTTCCAGTCATCAGAGGTAACATGTAGATGTCTATTTCCAGTCATCAGAGTACATGCAGATGTCTATTTCCAGTCATCAGAGGTAACATGTAGATGTCTATTTCCAGTCATCAGAGTACATGTAGATGTCTATTTCCAGTCATCAGAGTACATGTAGATGTCTATTTCCAGTCATCAGAGGTAACATGCAGATGTCTATTTCCAGTCATCAGAGGTAACATGCAGATGTCTATTTCCAGTCATCAGAGGTAACATGTAGATGTCTATTTCCAGTCATCAGAGTACATGCAGATGTCTATTTCCAGTCATCAGAGGTAACATGCAGATGTCTATTTCCAGTCATCAGAGGTAACATGTAGATGTCTATTTCCAGTCATCAGAGTACATGCAGATGTCTATTTCCAGTCATCAGAGGTAACATGCAGATGTCTATTTCCAGTCATCAGAGTACATGCAGATGTCTATTTCCAGTCATCAGAGTACATGCAGATGTCTATTTCCAGTCATCAGAGGTAACATGTAGATGTCTATTTCCAGTCATCAGAGTACATGCAGATGTCTATTTCCAGTCATCAGAGGTAACATGTAGATGTCTATTTCCAGTCATCAGAGGTAACATGCAGATGTCTATTTCCAGTCATCAGAGGTAACATGTAGATGTCTATTTCCAGTCATCAGAGTACATGTAGATGTCTATTTCCAGTCATCAGAGGTAACATGCAGATGTCTATTTCCAGTCATCAGAGGTAACATGCAGATGTCTATTTCCAGTCATCAGAGTACATGTAGATGTCTATTTCCAGTCATCAGAGGTAACATGCAGATGTCTATTTCCAGTCATCAGAGGTAACATGTAGATGTCTATTTCCAGTCATCAGAGTACATGTAGATGTCTATTTCCAGTCATCAGAGGTAACATGCAGATGTCTATTTCCAGTCATCAGAGGTAACATGCAGATGTCTATTTCCAGTCATCAGAGTACATGTAGATGTCTATTTCCAGTCATCAGAGGTAACATGTAGATGTCTATTTCCAGTCATCAGAGTACATGTAGATGTCTATTTCCAGTCATCAGAGGTAACATGCAGATGTCTATTTCCAGTCATCAGAGGTAACATGCAGATGTCTATTTCCAGTCATCAGAGTACATGTAGATGTGTATTTCCAGTCATCAGAGTACATGCAGATGTCTATTTCCAGTCATCAGAGGTAACATGTAGATGTCTATTTCCAGTCATCAGAGGTAACATGTAGATGTCTATTTCCAGTCATCAGAGGTAACATGTAGATGTCTATTTCCAGTCATCAGAGTACATGTAGATGTCTATTTCCAGTCATCAGAGTACATGCAGATGTCTATTTCCAGTCATCAGAGGTAACATGTAGATGTCTATTTCCAGTCATCAGAGGTAACATGTAGATGTCTATTTCCAGTCATCAGAGTACATGTAGATGTCTATTTCCAGTCATCAGAGGTAACATGTAGATGTCTATTTCCAGTCATCAGAGTACATGCAGATGTCTATTTCCAGTCATCAGAGTACATGCAGATGTCTATTTCCAGTCATCAGAGGTAACATGTAGATGTCTATTTCCAGTCATCAGAGGTAACATGTAGATGTCTATTTCCAGTCATCAGAGGTAACATGTAGATGTCTATTTCCAGTCATCAGAGGTAGCATGCAGATGTCTATTTCCAGTCATCAGAGGTAACATGTAGATGTCTATTTCCAGTCATCAGAGGTAACATGCAGATGTCTATTTCCAGTCATCAGAGGTAACATGTAGATGTCTATTTCCAGTCATCAGAGGTAACATGCAGATGTCTATTTCCAGTCATCAGAGTACATGTAGATGTCTATTTCCAGTCATCAGAGGTAACATGTAGATGTCTATTTCCAGTCATCAGAGTACATGTAGATGTCTATTTCCAGTCATCAGAGGTAACATGCAGATGTCTATTTCCAGTCATCAGAGGTAACATGTAGATGTCTATTTCCAGTCATCAGAGTACATGCAGATGTCTATTTCCAGTCATCAGAGGTAACATGTAGATGTCTATTTCCAGTCATCAGAGTACATGTAGATGTCTATTTCCAGTCATCAGAGGTAACATGCAGATGTCTATTTCCAGTCATCAGAGGTAACATGCAGATGTCTATTTCCAGTCATCAGAGGTAACATGTAGATGTCTATTTCCAGTCATCAGAGTACATGCAGATGTCTATTTCCAGTCATCAGAGGTAACATGCAGATGTCTATTTCCAGTCATCAGAGGTAACATGCAGATGTCTATTTCCAGTCATCAGAGGTAACATGTAGATGTCTATTTCCAGTCATCAGAGTACATGCAGATGTCTATTTCCAGTCATCAGAGGTAACATGCAGATGTCTATTTCCAGTCATCAGAGGTAACATGTAGATGTCTATTTCCAGTCATCAGAGTACATGCAGATGTCTATTTCCAGTCATCAGAGGTAACATGCAGATGTCTATTTCCAGTCATCAGAGTACATGCAGATGTCTATTTCCAGTCATCAGAGTACATGCAGATGTCTATTTCCAGTCATCAGAGGTAACATGTAGATGTCTATTTCCAGTCATCAGAGTACATGCAGATGTCTATTTCCAGTCATCAGAGGTAACATGTAGATGTCTATTTCCAGTCATCAGAGGTAACATGCAGATGTCTATTTCCAGTCATCAGAGGTAACATGTAGATGTCTATTTCCAGTCATCAGAGTACATGTAGATGTCTATTTCCAGTCATCAGAGGTAACATGCAGATGTCTATTTCCAGTCATCAGAGGTAACATGCAGATGTCTATTTCCAGTCATCAGAGTACATGTAGATGTCTATTTCCAGTCATCAGAGGTAACATGCAGATGTCTATTTCCAGTCATCAGAGGTAACATGTAGATGTCTATTTCCAGTCATCAGAGGTAACATGTAGATGTCTATTTCCAGTCATCAGAGGTAACATGTAGATGTCTATTTCCAGTCATCAGAGGTAACATGTAGATGTCTATTTCCAGTCATCAGAGTACATGTAGATGTCTATTTCCAGTCATCAGAGGTAACATGCAGATGTCTATTTCCAGTCATCAGAGGTAACATGCAGATGTCTATTTCCAGTCATCAGAGTACATGTAGATGTCTATTTCCAGTCATCAGAGGTAACATGTATTGCACTGTTTGGATTATTTTGGAGTGGATGAACATGCACAGGTAGCCTACATTTTGAAGTGATTTGTTTGACAATCAGATGAAAGCATCATGACTGGTTGTGTTCATGCCACATTAAAAGGTAATACATTTTTACAGTTAAATTACGTCTTTATTATTATTATTAGGTCCCTCCCCCCCAAATAATTGTGGCCGCCGCACCCTGAATGTCACTGTCATTCTCACTCTGGTTCTATCTATCTACATAAGATACCACGACAATGTCAGTGTCATTCTCACTCTGGTTCTATCTATCTACATAAGATACCACGACAATGTCAGTGTCATTCTCACTCGGGTTCTATCTATCTACATAAGATACCACGACAATGTCAGTGTCATTCTCACTCTGGTTCTATCTATCTACATAAGATACCACGACAATGTCAGTGTCATTCTCACTCTGGTTCTATCTATCTACATAAGATACCACGACAATGTCAGTGTCATTCTCACTCGGGTTCTATCTATCTACATAAGATACCACGACAATGTCAGTCAGTAACACTCGGTTACTGAATAATGTGTTGACTCATAAATCTGTATTCAGGTCTCCAGGTTACCTTGACAGGACTGTCGAAGAGCCCGTTGAGCTTAGTGAAGGATCCGGTGGAGTCGCTGCAGGAGGGGGCTGACTCTGCATCTTTGTGGGCGTGCCGGGGCTTGTGGCGGAGGAAGGAGTCTCTATAGCAGAACACCACCAGGCCTGCCACTAGCGCCCCCAGGAGGAAGGCAGCCAACACACAGCTGATCAGGATATTCATGTGGACCATCTGATTGGCTTCTCCCGCCTGGATCTCCCACACACCTGAAGTCACACACCCCATTGGTTTACGAACACCCTGACACACACAATCACAGCCAATCACAGCTTGACACTACACCTCTATATCAGGTGTGTTTGTGGACACTCAGTCATGCATGATTTCTCTGCTTTTCCCCTTAAAGGTATTCTGTCCGCTATCCAACAGGGATTTTATCGTTACCAAAACCATTCAGATTGGCTTCCATTCTCGTCATTCTTAATTGTAAATACATGGTGAAAATGGTTAGGATCCCACAACCACTCCGGTGATGTAAGCCAATCTAGAAGAAGTAGTGTTATGTTAGTTTGAAGAGGAAGAATTGAAGTGTTGCTTTTTCTCTACCAAGTGTCAAACATTTGTCCAGATACAAAGGAGGGTTAGTGCATTCCTAACTAGGACAGAGATAGACTTGTTCTCCCAAAATCAGAAAGACAATGAACCATTGACTCCCCAGCGTTGTCAAAGGAAGAGGATTGTAGTTTGTCCTCTACATGGTGAGGCTATTCTGTTTCTAGACTGCAGCTTGGTTAGTAACCACAGACATGGACGAGTTAAACATCCACAGAGCAGGAGAGAGACAGAGAGAGGTCCTGGAGCAGGAGGGGTTAATGGACAGGCCTGGGACATGCTCTAATGCTCCTAGGGTTAAAAAACCTAACTCCCAGGGTTAACCCTTTACACCCGGGAACAGGGTTGACCCTTCAACTGTAACAGCCAGGGTTATAGGGTCAACTGGCAGAGAGAGAAACGAGGACCAAATAAAAGAGTCTGAAGAAAGATTATAGAAGTGCAGAAGGTTTGAAGATAAGATTTGAAAGGATTGTTTAAAAAGGGAGAAAATACATTTTCACCATGTAGAAAATCATTATAATCATGACAATAAATCAAGGAATAAATCAAAATACATGAAGTTGGATGAAATATAAATCATAACAAAATCTGAAAAATGTAATCTGCTATATCAATTGATGGTAATCCCAAATACCTGCCCCTGAGTGTGTGTGTGTGTGTGTGTGTGTATCAAGTGTGTCTGTGTCTGTGTGTACAGTACCAGTCAAAAATGGACACACCTACTCATTCGAGGGTTTTTCTTGTAGAATAATAGTGAAGACATCAAAACGATGAAATAACGCATATGAAATCATGTAGTAACCAAAAAAAGTAGTAAACACATCAAAATATGTTATATTTGTGATTCTTCAAAGTAGCCACCCTTTGCCTTGATGACAGCTTTGCACACTCTTGGAATTCTCTCAACCAGCTTCATGAGGTAGTCATCTGCAATGCATTTCAATTAACAGGTGTGCCTTGTTCAAAGTGAATTTGTGGAATTTCTTTCCATAATGCATTTGAGCCAATCAGTTGTGTTGTGGCAAGGAGGGGGGTATACAGAAGATAGCTCTATTTGGTAAAATTCCAAGTCCATATTATGGCACCAACAGCTCAAATAAGACAAATGACAGTCCATCATTACTTTAAGACATGGTCAGTCAATACAGAAAATTTCAACAAGTTTCTTCAAGTGCAGTCGCAAAAACCATCAAGCGTTATGGTGAAACTGGTTCTCATGAGGACCAGCACAGGACAGGAAGACCCAGAGTTCCCTCTGCTGCAGAGGATAAGTCCATTAGAGTTACCAGCCTCAGAATGGACAGGAAGACCCAGAGTTACCTCTGCTGCAGAGGATAAGTTCATTAGAGTTACCAGCCTCAGAATGGACAGGAAGACCCAGAGTTCCCTCTGCTGCAGAGGATAAGTTCATTAGAGTTACCAGCCTCAGAATGGACAGGAAGACCCAGAGTTCCCTCTGCTGCAGAGGATAAGTTCATTAGAGTTACCAGCCTCAGAATGGACAGGAAGACCCAGAGTTCCCTCTGCTGCAGAGGATAAGTTCATTAGAGTTACCAGCCTCAGATTGCAGCCCAAATAAATGCTTCGCAGAGTTCAAGTAACAGACACATCTCAACATCAACTGTTCAGAGGAGACTGCGTGAATCAGGCCTTCATGGTCAAATTGGTGCAAAGAAACCACTACTAAAGGACACCAATGAAAAGAAGAGACTTGCTTGGGCCAAGAAACAAGAGCAATGGACATTAGAGCGGTGGAAATCTGTCCTTTGGTCTGATGAGTCTAAATTTGAGATTTTTGGTTCCAACCGCTGTGTCTTTGAGACGCAGAGTAGGTGAATGGATGATCTCCGCATGTGTGGTTCCCACCGTGAGTGTGTGTGATGGTGCTTTGCTGGTGACACTGTCTGTGATTTATTTAGAATTTAAGGCTCCCACAGCATTCTGCAGCGATACGCCATCTCATCTGGTTTGCTCTTAGTGGGACTATCATTTGTTTATCAACAGATCAATAACCCAAAACAAACCTCCAGGCTGTGTAAGTCTATTTGAACAAGGAGAGTGGTGGAGTGCTGCATCAGATGACCTGCCCTCCACAATCACCCGACCTCAACCCAGTTGAGATGGTTTGGGATGAGTTGGACCGCAGAGTGATGGAAAAGCAACCAACAGGTTCCTCATGAAGCTGGTTGAGAGAATGCCAGGAGTGTGCAAAGCTGTCATCAAGGCAAAGGGTGGCTACTTCGAAGATGTATTTTGATTTGTTTAACGCTTTTTTGGTTACTATATGATTCATATGTGTTATTTCATAGTTTTGAAGTCTTCACTATTATTCTACAATGTAGAAAATAGTAAAAATAAAGAAAAACCCTTGAATGAGTAGGTGTGTCCAGACTTTTGACTGGTACTGCATGTGTGTGTCTGCTGTAGCAGCTATGGGACAGTCAGGTCTCCATACAGTGTGGTAGCAGCAGTTCTCTCCCTGCAGGCCTTACCCTCTAGGCCCCCTGGGAGTGACTCTAGTGAATGGGAGGTGGCCGGGTCATCCTGCTGCACAAACCCTGAGCCATACAGGTCTGGAGAACCAGCCCCAGGCCCCAACCCAGGCCTTTCCCCGGGACCAAGCCCAGGATGGGGGCTCAGGGTGGGGGTGAGTACTGGGGGTACTGGGGGGTGTATGGGCCCACTGGGCTGGTCTGTGAATGACGTAGATGACAACTCCATGTCTGTGGTGACAAACAAACTGTTAACACGGTGCGTAGACATGAGGCCTGCAGGCTGTTAGCTTACATCCTGGTTAGTAGGCAAGGGTTGGTATGTGTACGAACATATGGGTTAGTTTACATAACATAATAGGTTTTATGTTTTATGATAATGCTGTTTGAAAAAATAATAAATTGTCTGATTCAAGAGCTATTTTATTTATCATTACCAGTACTAGAAATACAGTTGTAAGATTCATTTTGTTCAGACAGGATACAGTTTGAAAGGGGAAAAGGGTGAGAGTTGTCTGAGGAAGGTCTTTGGTACACAGCAGCGATGATTCCATAGCAGTGATGACGTCAGAGGAGGGAGGGGCGCCGAGTGAGCATGCAGGAAGTAAACAGGAAGTAAAGAGGAAGTGCGTGAGGAAGATGAAGTGAGGAAATGAGTCAGTGTAGCGGTGAGATGGAGATTTCTGACGTGACCCGGTGATGATGTTGTTTGTTGAGATGCTGAAGAAGATAAAAAGGTTTTGAAGAAGAGGAGGTTTGTTAAAAAAGATGAAGGGTGAGCAGCGTTGAAGGAAGGATGGAAGGAGAGAGGGGTTCGGAGCTCAAGGAAAGAAAGAAACCAGCGGAATAAAAGATCCAACTAACCAGAGGTCGGGTCACCAAATGATTTGTAATCTGTCGCTGATGTAGTGGCCAAAAACACTAAAACAATTAAAGGAACAAGAAATCAGTATAAAGGAACCCAAAAGTAGAGTCCCAAAACAAAAAAAGGCCCTGATAACTAAGAGTGTAGTTATTTTGAATCAAATGATAAAAAGCTAAAGGACAGGTTGTCTGAGTAGGCCTATTGCTCCAGGTCTTCTCTGTCTCTAGACCTGAGGAGAGACAGCATGGCCTCTATCCCCTGTTCTAGTTCTATGGTTCAGCCTGGTGTGTCTCCTATAGCAACACTGTCTTAGTACTGCTACTGGTAGAGCGCGTCTGTTTCTTCCCTCCAAGTAGGTAGCATTAGTTACAGGTGGCCTGGGTCTGTACAATATGTGGATCTACAGTAGATGTGTATGTTAATACTGAACATAGAACCATGTAGGGAGGGTTACTGATTGGTGTGTTGGTATGGTGTGGTTACTGGTGTTACTGGTGGGGTGTTACTGGTTGGTGTGTTGGTATGGTGTGGTTACTGGTGTTACTGGACGTGTGTTACTGGTTGGTTGTGCAGACTGATGGTGTGTGATAGTGAGAGAGAGCGAGAAAGAGATGGGTTGGTATGAATGTGAGAGGCTCACCATGGCAGTCTCCCAGCTGAACCGTGTTCCCAAACTCTACATCCTGCTCATAACCAGACCTGAAAGAGAGGGAGGAGAGAGAAATTAGAGCAGAGAACCAAACCTCTCTAACCAACAATTCCTTCCGTTATTCATTTTTTTCCTGAACTCTGTAGTATGTACCGTATCTTAGTACTGTGGTAGTATTGTAATATTTAATACTCCCAGGGCTCTAAATGTACATTTTTCATTGGTAGCACTGGTCCTCCCGCCTTTAAAAAAGTTAGGAGCACCAGAAAATCTGATTTTTTAAATGGATTGAGATATAGTCTATATGAAGTCTAGCTGCTCATGTTGTGCCCTAAAAACTCATATGGAACCCTGTAGAGTGTTTATTATAAAAACCTACAATGTTGATACAGACACCTGTCATTGAAATGAAAAAGTCATTTTGTGGAATATACGGTTTCTACATTATGTAAAAGCACTATTTTCCTATTGAGATGCATTACATTGAAAATTGTACACTGTCTCTTTAAGAGCATTTGTGATGAAGCCATGCAGGACATCTCTCATTCAAATCAAATACAATTTTATTGGTCACATACGCATATTTAGCAGATGTTATTGCGGGTGTAGCGAAATGCTTGTGCCATTCATTGTTCCATTCATTCATTGATCATTGATCTCCTGAAGAAGCTATACCCTTTCCTTTCTTTCTGTGCCTCCAAAGGTTTGGATATACTGGTAAAGTTACCAGGTTGTTTGCTAGCTAGCTAATGAGCTAACAAACACGACTGAACAAGATGTAAAACAAATGCGGCCTGCGAATAGTTGTAGAAAGGCCCACGACACGGTTTATGAAATAAATGTAAAATGTGTCCCACCAATCCATGACCGGATTAAAAAAATGTTGCTTCAGTAATATGGGTCAGATATGGGTCAGATCTGGGTCAGATATGGGTCAGATATGGGTCAGATCTGGGTCAGATATGGGTCAGATATGAGTCAGATATGGGTCAGATATGGGTCAGATATGGGTCAGATCTGCGTCAGATATGGGTCAGATCTGGGTCGCACTGGTGCTCCCAAATTAAAAACTCCAGGTCGCACAGCAAAATATTTTGTTGCATATGAGAACAAATTGGTCACACTTTACGGCCCTGAGTATGCATACTATTTAGTATTGTAATACTTGGTACTCACAGAACTCCAGGCAGGATCCTCTCACAGGCTCCATGAGGCATCCAGCCACAGTAGGGGTCCCTGGACGCTATACAAGACCTAGGGGAGAAACACAACACAGGGTTAACACATATCTGTAAATATACAGTTCACCATACAGGGTTAAATAGGCAGCACCAGTTAACCTCTGTCTGGCTGTATATTAACCCGTGTGCTACAGGTTCTCAGTGTTTATGACATGTAGATAGAGAAAAACACATCAATAAACACACAAACCTGTGACCATGTACAGCATAAAGTAACCTTGGACTGGAGTGTGCGCTTGTTTCTGAATGTGTGTGTATGTGTCCGTGTCCGTGTCCGTGTGTGTGTGTGTGTGTGTGTGTGTGTGTGTGTTTGTTGTGTGTGTCTGTCTGTCTGTCTGTATGTGTATGTATCTGTGTCTGTATGTGTCTGAGTCTAAGTTGGAGTGCACGCTCGTGTGTGTCAGTGTGGGGACTCACTTGTGGCAGTTAGTGTGTCGCTCACAGCGGCTGAGAGGCATGCGAACCACACAGCTAGAGAAAGCTACATACACACTGTGTGTGTCTCTGTCAACATGGAGCGACAAAATATGCCTGTCATCCTCATTGTTAGACAGACACCTGGGAGACAGAGAGGAGAAAAGATAGGGAAGAGAGGGGTTGGGAGAGGAGAGGGAGTAGGGGAGAGAGAGAAAGGAAGGGTGGTGGAGGGGGGAGACAGAGAGGAGAAAAGAGAGGGAAGAGAGGGGTTGGGAGAGGAGAGGGAGTAGGGGAGAGAGAGAAAGGAAGGGTGGTGGAGGGGGGAGACGGAGAGGAGAGTCAGAAATCAGATTACAGGTTACTTGATCAGTTGTTTATCAGAAAGGCCTGTCTACGGTTTCACTCTCCAGATGTAATCACAGTGGCACTGTTTAGCCCTGATACCCTTACTGACAGGAGAGAACGAGAGACTGAGAGGAAGACAGAGGAGAGTGAGAGAGACAGGGAAAGACAGAGGAGAGAGAGAGAGACAGAGAGGAAGACAGAGAAGAGAGACAGAGGAAGAGAGAGGAGAGTGCGAGAGAGAGAGAGAGGAGAGACTGAGAGGAAGAAAGAGGAGAGCGAGAGAAAGACAAAAGAAGAAAGAGGAGAGTGAGAAAGACTGAGACTGAGAGGAGGAGAGACAGACAGTGAGAGACACACAGAGAGAAAGAGAAAAACACAGAGTGAGAGATAAGAGACCAAAAAAAGAGAAAGACAGTAAGAGACAGAGACTAAGAGAGAGACACAAAGAGAGTAAGAGAGAGACTAAGAGAGAGAGACAGTGAGAGACGTGTAGTGAGTGTTCCGTACTTGGCTCTGTTGAACAGGTCGATCTCCTCCAATAGGATGCTGTCGTTTAGGGACAGAGGGGAAGTCTTGGCTAGAACCTTCAGCACCACGCCCGCCTCTGAACCAATGAACAGCACCGTGTAGTTACCATGTGGACCAGCCGCGTTGTCCACCGCCAAGGCTGTCAGCCTGTACCTAGAGAGACAGGGACAAGACGGGAGGACAGTCAGACTTCAGTAGGAATTATCAAGCCAGTATTTAAAGGCCCTCCGTGCAATCTACAAATGTGCATTTTGATTTGGGGTTTTGTTGATTGTTACCCGGGAATTTAGATCCCACAAGCAGCACATGTGTGCATGTGTGTGTGTTTATCTGTGTGTTCTTACCTGACGCGTGTCTTGGTGAACCAGGGCTCGTCTCCTATGTTAGGCACGGAGGCGTCCATGAGGGGGTGAGACTTGATGAACAGGAGGGTCTCATCAGGGAACTCTATAGAGGTCTTATAGGACTCAGCCTGGCCATGACCCGAACAGCAGCCTGGCCTGGAGTCAAAGGGGTCAGAGAGGGGTCAAAGGTCAACACAGGTCACACATGAGCCCAGCTACCATCACCCTGTAGGGACTAATAATGTTGACTCTATTGAATTGAACTGAGGAGAGGGGTTAGGGTATGAGAGAGGAGCAGATGCCTGTCAGGACAACAAAGAGACGTGCTGCTGTATCACCGTAAACATGAAGTCATAACAGAGGATTAGAATGTGAATTATTTACCACCATAATGAGCAGCTCTGTGGACTTTGTGTGGGGCCAGAGAGCTGAGCTACATGTGTGTGTGAATACAGGTTAAATATGCAACGCGTCTAATTATCCAGATTAATTATTTACTGCTAATAACCACCAGCTATATATGTGTGTGTGTGTGTGTGTGTGTGTGTGTGTGTGTGTGTGTGTGTGTGTGTGTGTGTGTGTGTGTGTGTGTGTGTGTGTGTGTGTGTGTGTGTGTGTGTGTGTGTGTGTGTGTACATGCGTGTGGTCATAGACCATGTCTCTCTTGTTAAAGAGGGTTTATCTCAATGAGACCAAAACTCAAGGTCATAGTGACAATACAGTCCTGCCCTGCATCATAAACTGAAGGGAGGGTCATGTACCTGTTGTTGTGCAGACTGACATACACTTACTGAGACATACTGGGCTTGGGTCAGGGTTAGAGACTGACATACTGTAGGTATAGTACCTGGGCTTGGGTCAGGGTTAGAGACTGACATACTGTAGGTATAGTACCTGGGCTTGGGTCAGGGTTAGAGACTGACATACTGTAGGTATAGTACCTGGGTTAGGGTAAAGGTACATGTTCATACCTGGTTTAGGGCAAAGGAACAGGTACATACCTGGGTTTGGGTTAGGGAAAAGGTACAGGTACATACCTGGGTTTGGGTTAGGGAAAAGGTGCAGGTACATACCTGGGTTTGGGTTAGGGAAAAGGTACAGGTACATACCTGGGTTTGGGTTACGGAAAAGGTACAGGTACATACCTGGGTTTGGGTTAGGGTAAAGGAACAGGTACATACCTGGGTTTGGGTTAGGGAAAAGGTACAGGTACATACCTGGGTTTGGGTTAGGGTAAAGGTGCAGGTACATACCTGGGTTTGGGTTAGGGAAAAGGTGCAGGTACATACCTGGGTTTGGGTTAGGGAAAAGGAACAGGTACATACCTGGGTTTGGGTTAGGGTAAAGGTACAGGTACATACCTGGGTTTGGGTTAGGGTAAAGGAACAGGTACATACCTGGGTTTGGGTTAAGGTAAAGGAACAGGTACATACCTGGGTTTGGGTTAGGGAAAAGGTACAGGTACATACCTGGGTTTGGGTTAGGGTAAAGGAACAGGTACATACCTGGGTTTGGGTTAGGGAAAAGGTGCAGGTACATACCTGGGTTTGGGTTAGGGAAAAGGAACAGGTACATACCTGGGTTTGGGTTAGGGTAAAGGAACAGGTACATACCTGGGTTTGGGTTAGGGAAAAGGAACAGGTACATACCTGGGTTTGGGTTAGGGAAAAGGAACAGGTACATACCTGGGTTTGGGTTAGGGAAAAGGTGCAGGTACATACCTGGGTTTGGGTTAGGGAAAAGGAACAGGTACATACCTGGGTTTGGGTTAGGGAAAAGGTGCAGGTACATACCTGGGTTTGGGTTAGGGAAAAGGAACAGGTACATACCTGGGTTTGGGTTAGGGAAAAGGAACAGGTACATACCTGGGTTTGGGTTAGGGAAAAGGAACAGGTACATACCTGGGTTTGGGCTAGGGAAAAGGTACAGGTACATACCTGGGTTTGGGTTAGGGAAAAGGTGCAGGTACATACCTGGGTTTGGGTTAGGGTAAAGGAACAGGTACATACCTGGGTTTGGGCTAGGGAAAAGGTACAGGTACATACCTGGGTTTGGGTTAGGGAAAAGGTGCAGGTACATACCTGGGTTTGGGTTAGGGTAAAGGAACAGGTACATACCTGGGTTTGGGTTAGGGAAAAGGAACAGGTACATACCTGGGTTTGGGTTAGGGAAAAGGTACAGGTACATACCTGGGTTTGGGTTAGGGAAAAGGTGCAGGTACATACCTGGGTTTGGGTTAGGGAAAAGGTGCAGGTACATACCTGGGTTTGGGTTAGGGTAAAGGAACAGGTACATACCTGGGTTTGGGTTAGGGAAAAGGTGCAGGTACATACCTGGGTTTGGGTTAGGGAAAAGGAACAGGTACATACCTGGGTTTGGGTTAGGGAAAAGGAACAGGTACATACCTGGGTTTGGGCTAGGGAAAAGGTACAGGTACATACCTGGGTTTGGGTTAGGGAAAAGGTGCAGGTACATACCTGGGTTTGGGTTAGGGTAAAGGAACAGGTACATACCTGGGTTTGGGCTAGGGAAAAGGTACAGGTACATACCTGGGTTTGGGTTAGGGAAAAGGTGCAGGTACATACCTGGGTTTGGGTTAGGGTAAAGGAACAGGTACATACCTGGGTTTGGGTTAGGGAAAAGGAACAGGTACATACCTGGGTTTGGGTTAGGGAAAAGGTACAGGTACATACCTGGGTTTGGGTTAGGGAAAAGGTGCAGGTACATACCTGGGTTTGGGTTAGGGAAAAGGTGCAGGTACATACCTGGGTTTGGGTTAGGGTAAAGGAACAGGTACATACCTGGGTTTGGGTTAGGGAAAAGGTACAGGTACATACCTGGGTTTGGGCAGTCTCTCCTCTGGGAAGGCGGTCCAGACAGAGTCAGGTGTTTTCTGTTCTTTAAATCGTCCTCTGAACACCTTCTCTATGTCATCCATGGAGAACGCACACACTGCAGACCCTGGGATACTGAAGAGAGAGGAACACACTGTTACACAACTACTATTAACTATAGCTACTAATATACACACTGCAGACCCTGGGATACTGAAGAGAGAGGAACACAACCACACACTGTTACACAACTACTATTAACTAGATATGAAGAAAATACACACAACAAGAGATTCACAATAACAACACATATGTTACACCAATATTACAGAGTGTACCCCAAATGGCACCCTATTCCCATATAGTGAACCACTTTGACTAGAGCCCTATGGTCCCTAGTCAAAAGTAGTGCACTATACGGGAATAGGGTGCCATTTGGGATGTAGCCTCAGTGTGTCCATCCTTACCTGTTCATCTGTGTAGTGAAGACTCCCACCACAGAAGGAACTCCGTTGATGTTGAGGATGTCAGTGATGGACTGTAGAACATCGAAGTAGAAGAACGATTCTCCAGGAACAGAACAGTTGAGTCTGGCCTTGACGAAGGACGTCCAGTGTTTCTCCAACACACGCTGGGACCCGCCTACGTCGTTCTTACAGATACGAGCCACTCTGGAGTAGACGGCCTGGAAAGGAAAGGGGGAGCAGGGGGAGAGAGACTGCAATCAGCATCACTAAAACACTTCCACCCTCTGAATAAGACATCTGCCTCATCCTGTGGCCTCACAGTGTGACGCACACTGACGCATACACAAGCACACGCGCGGCGGGAGCACACACATGCTTATCCAGGACCCTGTGTCAGAGAGGACATTTGTTTGAAGCTCCGACTGAACAAACGCCTCACACTCACATCTCTTAACCCTAAACCTGATTCACACACACCTCTTAACTCAGTCTGATTAATCTTGAACTAGAACAGAGCTGGGCTATAGGACTGGGCTTTATGATAGGGGCTAGGCTATATGATAGGAGCTATAGGACTGGGCTATATGATAGGGGCTAGGCTATATGATAGGGACTGGGCTATAGGACTGGGCTATATGATAGGGACTGGGCTATAGGACTGGGCTATATGATAGGGGCTAGGCTATATGATAGGGACTGGGCTATAGGACTGGGCTATATGATAGGGGCTAGGCTATATGATAGGAGCTATAGGACTGGGCTATAGGACGGTGCTATATGATAGGGGCTGGGCTATATGATAGGGGCTGGGCTATAGTACAGTGCTATATGCTAGGGACTGGGCTATAGGACTGGGACTGGGCTATAGCACGGGCTATTTGATAGGGACTAGGCTATAGGACTGAGCTATAGGATGGTGCTATAAGACGGGGCTATATGATAGGGACTGGCTATAGGACTGGAATTGGGCTATAGTACGGGGCTATATGATAGGGACTGGGCTATATGATAGGGACTGGGCTATAGGACTGGGACTGGGCTATAGGACAGGCTATATGATGGGGACTGGGCTACAGGATGGTGCTATAAGACGGGGCTATATGATAGGGATTGGGCTATAGGACTGAAATTGGGCTATAGGACGGGGCTATATGGTAGGGACTGGGCTATAGGACGGGGCTATATGATAGGGACTGGGCTAGATCTTTGGGCTAGAGCTCTGGGTGTTGGACTGTTGGCCTGTGGGGGACTAGGGCTAGGGCTCTGGGTGTTGGACTGTGGGGGACTAGGGCTAGGGCTCTGGGTGTTGGAGTGTTGGGCTGTTGGGGACTAGGGAGCGGGTTCTGGGTGTTTGGCTGTGGGGGGACAAGGGTTAGAACTCTGGGTGTCTGGTTGTGGGGGACTAGGGCTAGAGCTCTGGGTGTTGGACTGTGGGGGACAAGGGCTAGAGCTCTGGGTGTTGGACTGTGGGGGACTAGGGCTAGAGCTCTGGGTGTTGGACTGTGGGGGACTAGGGCTAGAGCTCTGGGTGTTGGACTGTGGGGGACTAGGGCTAGAGCTCTGGGTGTTGGACTGTGGGGGACTAGGGCTAGAGCTCTGGGTGTTGGACTGTGGGGGACTAGGGCTAGAGCTCTGGGTGTTGGACTGTGGGGGACTAGGGCTAAAGCTCTGGGTATTGGACTGTGGGGGACTAGGGCTAGAGCTCTGGGTGTTGGACTGTGGGGGACTAGGGCTAGAGCTCTGGGTGTTGGACTGTGGGGGACTAGGGCTAAAGCTCTGGGTGTTGGACTGTGGGGGACTAGAGCTCTGGGTGTTGGACTGTGGGGGACTAGGGCTAGAGCTCTGGGTGTTGGACTGTGGGGGACTAGAGCTCTGGGTGTTGGACTGTGGGGGACTAGGGCTAGAGCTCTGGGTGTTGGACTGTGGGGGACTAGGGCTCTAGGTGTTGGACTGTGGGGGACTAGGGCTAGAGCTCTGGGTGTTGGACTGTGGGGGACTAGGACTAGAGCTCTGGGTGTTGGACTGTGGGGGACTAGGGCTAGAGCTCTGGGTGTTGGACTGTGGGGGACTAGGGTTCTGGGTGTTGGACTGTGGGGGACTAGGGTTCTGGGTGTTGGACTGTGGGGGACTAGGACTAGAGCTCTGGGTGTTGGACTGTGGGGGACTAGGGCTAAAGCTCTGGGTGTTGAACTGTGGGGGACTAGGGCTAGAGCTCTTGTGGTTTAAATGAAGCGTGTGAAGCAGTCAGCAGAAACAGCTTTAATAATTGACCAGTGCAAAGCTCCATCTGCCCAGGCGTCATCCCAGGCCCATCAGCATCGACACATACACACACAGGAACACACACAAACACACATCCCAGCATTAGTAGCGCTAAAATATTCATCAGCCCGCGGTTTCAGCCTGGCCGCCCATTCTCTGAATGATGCATCATGGGTAAATATGAGGCCTGCGGTGGCTAAAGCATGCAGAAAACATCCATTACCACCAAGGGTGTGTGTGTGTGTGTGTGTGTGTGTGTGTGTGTGTGTGTGTGTGTGTGTGTGTGTGTGTGTGTGTGTGTGTGTGTGTGTGTGTGTGTGTGTGTGTGTGTGAATCCTCTCCATGGGTAAAGGGTTTACATGTAAAGTAGTTTGACCTACAGTTCAGTCACTACCAAACTACACTTTACTGTACTCTGCTGTACTCAGCACTTTTCTACAACACTATCTGTTGTCTGGTAATATAGTGTTTACTATTTATAATACATAAATATTTATAATACACAATGTTGTCTAGTAAACTGTGTGTGTGTGTGTGTGTGTGTGTGTGTGTGTGTGTGTGTGTGTGTGTGTGTGTGTGTGTGTGTGTGTGTGTGTGTGTGCGTGTGTGTGTGTGTGTGTGTATGTGTGTGTGTGTTACCTTGCCCAAGTTGTTGTGTTCTGCTGCGATCTCTCTGTAGAAGAAGTAGACATAGTTCCCATAATCCACTGCATGCAGGAAATGGGGCTCTGGAAGAGAGAGGGGATAGAGGTTTTGTGTTGTCACGTCTCTTTTTTCTACTTCTACCTCTGTCTATACATAACTACCTCTGTCCTCCCTTCAACTCTGTCTCTCTCTGTTCTCCTCCCCTCTCCCTCCTTCCCCACTTCTCTCTCTCTCTCTCTCCATCCATCCTGAATATTTCAGTGTTCCTGTAACAGCTGCGTGTAAAAGAGTTGACCTAGATAGTGTGACAGAGCAGAGCTACAGGACGTCTTCGCAGGACAGGGACATGGACAGAGTCTGCGGTCACCACACACTGCTGTGTTTACCTTTCAGCCATTTGGAGTCGTATTTAATAGTCCTGAGGGCCGAGCCGTCACCCATACTACGGTAGATCACTGCGTCGCTCGCCAGGAAGTCAGCAACCGTCGCCGAGTACAGCTTCCCGTCTGAAACAACACACACACACACACACACACACACACACACACACACACAGGTCAGACAAACACATTCCATTCTGTCATACTGGACATGTAGATCTAACACCCAGGTTCAAACTGTTTGTTTACAGACTGACTTATGAGCCCTAGTTGCTATGGCCACAGCGTGTGTGTGTGTGTGTGTGTGTGTGTGTGTGTGTGTGTGTGTGTGTGTGTGTGTGTGTGTGTGTGTGTGTGTGTGTGTGTGTGTGTGTGTGTGTGTGTGTGTGTGTGTGTGGTCATACCAGCGAACAGAGCGACGTTGGTCTGCTTGGCGTCAAACGGGCATCGTGCCAGTCCGCTGATTTCCTCCCCGTCAAACTCCAGGTTATCCAGCTACACACACAGACACACATGCACGCCGTTAACAAAGACACACAGACGGCATAGTAAACAATAGGTGCTTATGGAGGCAGAGCAGGAGGGAGAGAGAACGTTTCTCACACACCCTGCTGTTGTCTTACCCTGTAGTACCGGCACATGGGGTTGAAGCCGTTTGTTCCACAGATGAACACCAGGTCATCATTTCTGGGAACCAGAACCTTGATGTAGTTATGACACTCATCCTGGAGGAGGGGAGAGAGAGAGAGAGGAGATCATATTATAAACCGCTTAGCCAGTAGCTATAATGGTCGCTATAGCCAGTAGCTATAATGGTCGCTATAATGGTCACTATAGCCAGTAGCAATAATGGCAGGTATAGCCAGTAGCTATAATGGCAGGTATAGCCAGTAGCTATAATGGCAGGTATAGCCAGTAGCTATAATGGTCGCTATAGCCAGTAGCTATAATATCAGGTATAGCCAGTAGCTATAATGGCAGGTATAGCCAGTAGCTATAATGGTCGCTATAGCCAGTAGCTATAATGGTCGCTATAATGGTCACTATAGCCAGTAGCTATAATGGCAGGTATAGCCAGTAGCTATAATGGCAGGTATAGCCAGTAGCTATAATGGAAGGTATAGCCAGTAGCTATAATGGCAGGTATAGCCAGTAGCTATAATGGCAGGTATAGCCAGTAGCTATAAAGGCAGGTATAGCCAGTAGCTATAAAGGCAGGTATAGCCAGTAGCTATAATGGTCGCTATAGCCATTAGCTATAATGGCAGGTATAGCCAGTAGCTATAATGGCAGGTATAGCCAGTAGCTATAATGGCAGGTATAGCCAGTAGCTATAATGGCAGGTATAGCCAGTAGCTATAATGGCAGGTATAGCCAGTAGCTATAATGGCAGGTATAGCCAGTAGCTATAAAGGCAGGTATAGCCAGTAGCTATAAAGGCAGGTATAGCCAGTAGCTATAATGGTCGCTATAGCCATTAGCTATAATGGCAGCTATAGCCAGTAGCTATAATGGCAGGTATAGCTAGTAGCTATAATGGCAGGTATAGCCAGTAGCTATAATGGTCGCTATAGCCAGTAGCTATAATGGCAGGTATAGCCAGTAGCTATAATGGTCGCTATAGCCAGTAGCTATAATGATCGCTATAGCCAGTAGCTATAATGGCAGGTATAGCCAGTAGCTATAATGATCGCTATAGCCAGTAGCTATAATGGCAGGTATAGCCAGTAGCTATAATGATAAGAATTTGTAAGTCGCTCTGGACAAGAGCGTCTGCTAAATGACTTAAATGTAAATGTAAATAAGACATTATGAGGTGAGAGGTAAAGCCGAGAGTAGAGAGTCTATAGTAGTTAGTAGAAAGGCAGTGTATAGTAATTATAGAAACATGGTATATTAGTAAGTATAGTAAAGTCTTACTCTGTGTTTCCCCTTCATGGCACAGTTCTTTCTGTCTGCCTCGCCTGACCTCCATGTTAACTTCTGTAAACATCAACACACACACACACACACACACACACACACACACACACACACACACACACACACACACACACACACACACACACACACACACACACACACACATTAATTCAGGCAAGCACAAACATACACAATTCAGCATTTGGGATTTCCCACACTGGACAACTTTTTACAGCTGTTGATAAGTCATTGATAACAATCTGCGAAAAAAATGTCATGTCATTACATGAAGATGTAATGGGGGATCATAGCTATATTCAATCAAATTTACGAGTTGATTTAAAAACCTATGTTTAACCTTTTATCATGATTGGCATCTTGACGGATTAGTCCAAAATCGTGTTACATAAAAAATTACTTTTCTGTCCTTGCATTTATGGCAGTGTAAGTTGTCGTTATATCATATACTGTATTAAGCAGTAATCAGTTCAATTAGACATTGAACTTTAACCCTGTAAGATTCCTGGATCTAGCTGTTGGACAGTTTTTTTTGTATAGAGATCTCAGAAATGCAGTGTAATCATTTCTTGTCTCCTTATGTTACGGGGTGGAAACTGTTTTTATGGGCACACAAATCCAAAATAATGTATGTGATTGCAAAAGTTAATGCTTCTAACCGAAAGAGTCACCTTACCTTGATACTTAAAATCTGAATTGATACTGTCATTAACATGGTTCTTCAATAATTATGCTTAATACTTGTTGGATGCACATTTGGTGTCCAGCTGATTAGTTACGCCGGGATATTTTCACACATCATCATCTGATCCAGGAAGGAATCTTCTGAATGACAGTCAAGTGCTGAACGAACAGCTGTTGTGACAGCGCATGTGATGCAACAACCGCCCGAGTGCTGGACAAAAGAATATTTTGGTGTCTGGTGAAGAGTT
>NW_026600228.1:477225-504725 GCF_029448725.1 Salvelinus fontinalis
CAACAAAAAATCTATATATGTAAAATAAACCACTAAGTAAGTATTCAACCCCCTAAGTCAATACATGTTAGAATCCCATTTGGCAGTGATTACAGGTCTGAGTCTTCCTGGGTAAATCTCTAAGAGCTTTGCTCACCTGGATTCTACAATATTTGCCCATTATTCTTTTAAAATTATCAAGTTGGTTCTTGATCATTGCTAGACAGATATTTTCAAGTTTTGCCATAGATTTTCAAGCCGATTTAAGTCAAAACTGTAACTAGGTCACTTAGCAACATTCAATGTCATCTTGGTAAGCGACTCAAGTGTATATTTGGCCTTGTGTTTTAGGTTGTTGTCCTGCTAAAAGGTGAATTTGTCTCCCAGTGTCTGTTGGAAAACAGACTGAATCATGTTTTCCTCTTTGATTTTGCCGGTGCTTAGCTCTATTCCATTAATTTTTATCCTAAAAAACTCCCTAGTCCTTGCCGATGACAAGCATACCCATAACATGATGCAGCCACCACCATGCTTAAAAATATGAAGAGTGGTACTTAGTGATGTGTTGGATTTGCTCCAAACATAACGCTTTGTATTCAGGACAAAACGTTTATTTCTTTGCCAATTTCTTTGCAGTATTATTTTAAGTGCCTTACTGCCTATTCTGTACAGGCTTCCTTCTTTTCACTCTATCATTTATGTTGGTATTGTGGAGTAACTACAATGTTGTTGATCCATCCTCCGTTATCTCATTTTACAGACATTTTAAACACTTTAACTGTTTTAAAGTCACCATTGGCCTCATGGTGAAATCCCTGAGCAGTTTCCTTCCCTGGTCTTTGTGGTTGAATCTGTGCTTGAAAATCACTGCTCGACTGAGGGACCTTACATATAATTGTATGCAGGTGCGCATCTTTCACTGGGGACGGGGGGAACATGTCCCCTCCACATTTTGAAATTGCATTTTTGTCCTCGTTTTATCATTGGAATGTGATCCAAAAAGGAGGCAACGGTGTGCTCTAGGACCGTGTGGACGCCTCTGAGCGGTCAGGTAGGCTGTTTGGAGTGTTTACCCGAATGGATAAAAAAACATTTAAAAAAAAACAAGTTATGTCCCCCCACTTCTAAAACCAAAGGCGCGCCCCTGATTGTATGTGTGGGGTACAGAGATGGGGTAGTCATTTAAACACTATTACTGCACACAGAGTGAGTTCATGCAACTTATTATGTGACTTGTTGAGCACATTTTTACTACTGAACTTATTTAGGCTTGTCATAACAAAAGAGTTGAATACTTATTGACTCAAGACATTTCAGATTTTCAGTTTGAATTAATTTGTAAACATTTCTAAAATCATAACTCCACTTTGCCGTTATGGGGTATTTATTGTGTGGAGATCAGTGACACCAAATCTCAAATGAACACATTTTAAATTCAGGATGTTACACAACAAAATGTGGAAAGAGTTGAGGGCTGTGAATACATTCTGAATGCACTGTAGATTCACCAGTCATTGGTAACTAGCATTAGCGCAATGACTGGAAGTCTACCAGAACAGCTAGCATGCTATCTTAATTGCCCAAATCTGGCAATATCCCCGCTGCTGCTGTTACTCTCCCTACAATTCAGACCTTCAAATCAATTCCAAAAAGTTGTCCTAAAGAAAACGTCTCGTTTTCCAAATTATTCTCGAGACAACAACTGATAATTAAATATCTAAGAAGAAAAAAATGAATACAGATACGATCAATAAAGTATAAACCCTGGGAAAATGATATGAACATTATAGAGCATTACTATACTGCCTCAGGGCTGCCTCAAGATACAACAAGGCTCCTTTCACAGGTTAATCATTTATTCACAGGTAAATCATTAATCTCCCTTGTTAAGGATAATTGTATTTATTTTTCCTTTCTTTCTAACGCTCTCCTTTTCTCCCTTCCTTCATTCCCTATCCTTTCTCTTTTTCTGTCTCTTTCTTTTCTTTCAAGACTCTCTCTCTCTGTTATTGTGGAACACTTGGGCTGTAACTTCCCATGATGCCTAGCGGTGGAGTAGCAGTTGTTCCTGGGCAGCTCTAATGTAAAACAGAACTGAGAGGGAGAGGAAGGGGAGACATGGAGGGGTCAGCCTGCTAAAATTACCCTCAATCTGAGGCCAACCTAGCATGTTCCCTATTCACTATCCTATTCCTACCCTGCAGAGTGTTTGTGTGTGTGTGTGGAGGGGGGCTCGACAGGCCCTGAGACGCAGGAATAGAGCTAGTCACGCAACTCTGTCCTGTTCAGTCTTCCCCCTCCTTCTCTCTCTGTCTGTTATTACAGGCTTTTCAGTATCCTACAATCACTCTCCTACTGCTGATGTTGTTGGCTCAGACTCCCGCTGTTTAAACACCAAGACGAGGGTGTGTGTGTAAGTATAGTGTGTGTATGTGTGTGTCGGGGGTTGTTGGCTGGGTGTTTGTTATTGGCAGGATCTGCACCAAGTTGCCTTATGAAGCGTGTTCTAGTTGCAGTGTTTCAATCATAGAACCTGACCAACACCTATAGTGTGGTAACGTTGTAAGTAGCACAAGGTTAACAAAGAACTTACAGACTGGGAGCAGCAATCAGTGTGGACTTCCTCTCTCTGCATATATATATCAGTACCGGTCAAAAGTTTAAAAACACACACTCATTCAATAGTTTTTCTTTATTTTTTTTTACTATTTTCTACATTGTATAATAATAGTGAAGACATCAGAACTATGAAATATCACATGTGGAATCATGTAGTAACCAAATAAGTGTTAAAAAAAGAAATATATTTTATATTTGAGATTCTTCAAAGTAGCCACTCTTTGCCTTGATGACAACTTTGCACACTCTTGGCATTCTGCCAACCAGATTCATGAGGTAGTCACCTGGAATGCATTTCAATTAACAGGTGTGCCTTGTTCAAAGTGAATATGTGGAATTTATTTTCTTGTTAATGTGTTTGAGCAGATCAGTTGTGTTGTGACAAGATAGGGGTGGTACACAGATGATTGCCCTATTTGGTAAAAGACCAAGTCCAAATTATGGCAAGAACAACTTAAATAAGCAAAGAGAAACGACAGTCCATCATTACTTTAAGACATGAAGGTCAGACAATCCGGAAAATGTCAAGAACTTTGAAAGTTTCTTCAAGTGCAGTCGCAAAAACCACCAAGCGCTATGAAACTAGCTCTCATGAGGACCGCCACAGGAAAGGAAGCCCCAGAGTTCCCTCTGCTGCAGAGGATAAGTTCATTAGAGTTACCAGCCTCAGAAATTGCAGCCCAAATAAATGCTTCACATAGTTCAAGTAACAGACACATCTCAACATCAACTGTTCAGAGGAGACTATGTGAATCAGGCCTTCATGGTCGAATTGCTGCAAAGAAACCACTACTAAAGGACACCAATAATAAGAAGAGACTTGCTTGGGACAAGAAACACAAGCAATGGACATTAGACCGGTGGAAATCCGTCCTTTGGTCTGATGAGTCCAAATTTGAGATTTTTGGTTCCAATCACCGTGTTTTTATGAGACACAGAGTAGGTGAACGGATGATCTCCGCGTGTGGTTTCCACCGTGAAGCATGGAGGAGGAGATGTGATGATGTGGGGGTGCTTTGGTGGTGACACTGTCTGTGATTTATTTAGAATTCAAGACACACTTAACCAGCATGGCTACCACAGCATTCTGCAGTGATATGCCATCCCATCTGGTTTGCTCTTAGTGGGACTATCATTTGTTTTTCAACAGGATAATGACCCAACACACTTCCAGGCTATTTGCGCTATTTGACCAAGAAGGCGAGTGATGGAGTGCTGCATCAGGTGACCTGCCCTCCACAATCACCCAACCTCAACCCAATTGAGATAGTTTGGGATGAGTTGGACAGCAGAGTGAAGGAAACAAGTGCGCAGCATATATGTGAACTCTTTCAAGACTGTTGGAAAAGCATTCCAGGTGAAGCTAGTTGAGGGAATGTCAAGAGTGCGCAAAGCTTTCCTCAATGCAAAGGGTGGCTACTTAGCTAATATATATTTTCATTTGTTTAACACTTTTTTTAGTTACTACATGATTCCATATGTGTTATTTCATAGTTTTGATGTCTTCACTACAATGTAGAAAATAGTCAAAATAAAGAAAATCCGTTGAATGAGTAGGTGTGTCCAAACTTTTGACCGGTACTGTATATTTAGTCCAGCTTCTGTGATTGTTGGACATACTGTATGTATAGTTATTTCTCTCTCGTTTTCTCTGTCCATGTCCATCCATCTTTCTATTCTCTCTCTCCCTCCCCTTCTCTCTTTCTATTCTCTCTCTCCCTCCCCTCCCGCGGTTCCCATTCTGCCTGTAGAAACAACACCAGAGCAGTCTCCTCTCCTGCAGGTCAGTACAACTGGGGCTGTGGAGGAATTGGCCCAATCAAGTGTGGTACACAATAAGACTGCAGTAATGTAACCCCCATGACCCCACCCTGTGTGTTGCTGTAAATACCCTCCATCAGTGTGACCAGGGTGAATAGAACACCACTGAACAATAGATGCAGCGCCAGGGACAACTCTGTTAGTCACCCAGCCCTATGTTACACGCACGCACGCACGCACGCACGCACGCACGCACCCACACACACACACACACACACACACACACACACACACACACACACACACACACACACACACACACACACACACACACACACACACACACACACACACACACACACACACACACACACACATTTGTATTACACATTTGTTTTACTATACTTGTGGGGATCAAACAATTGATTCCCATTAAAAATCCTATTTTCCCTAAACTTTAAACCCTTAACCCTAATCCCAAACCCTATTTCTAATCCTAAACCTAATTGTACCCCTAAACCTAACCCCTAAGCCTAAAATATATTTTTTCCTTGTGGGGACCATGGAATTGTCCCCTCTTGTCCAAATTGGAATTGTTTTAGTATCCTTGTGAGGGCTTCTGGTCTCCACAAGGATAGTAAAACCAAAAACACACAGCCACACACACACAACGTAGAGGAAATCAGATACCCTCAGTACAAACTGTAGTATTACTTCTACTGCACTTCACTGAATACAATGACATTTTACTGGTAGCAGTCCCTGTGTGTGTGCAAGTGTCTGCCTGACTACGTGCGTGTGTCTGCATGTGTGTATGTGTGTGTGCAGCCATGCCAAATTGGATGTACTAAATAACTTTGTTGTCCTCATCAGGGCTTTGGGAAAGTAATCAGTTTGTGACCGAGCAGCCAGACGATTAGCAGACCTCCATCAGAGCAGACTAGAGAAACCATTACTGCTCCCTCTCCTTCTCTTCAATAACAACATGAGCCAGTCATCTCAGTATTTACTGAGGATTACATCTGAAGAGCCTGACTTGTTGCTACAGAGAGAGTTGGCAGAGAAAGAAGGCTGTGCCACCTCACACCATCCCCCCCTCCTCTCTACTTCCCTGCTTTCCTCCCTCTTTCTTTCCCTTCGTGTGTAGTGGGGTATAAGAGGAGAAAGACAGTTGTCTCTCTCCTTCCCTCCTTTACTCTCTCTTTCCATAAACCTTGGTGAGAGGGGGATTGTAAGAGGAGAAAGGCTCCATGGTAGTTCAGCTGTAGTGAAGCACAAAGGCCAGAGCTGCAGGTGTGACAGGAACAATAGAGGCTTTGGGCTGGGCTGTACAATGGAGCTACTGCCTCTAACACTGTCCAACTCTCTGGGATTAGTAGTAGTGGCCCTTCACTGTCCAACTCTCTGGTGGTTAGGGTTAGTAGTAGTGGCCCTTCACTGTCCAACTCTCTGGTGGTTAGGGTTAGTAGTAGTGGCCCTTCACTGTCCAACTCTCTGGTGGTTAGGGTTAGTAGTAGTGGCTCTTCACTGTCCAACTCTCTGGTGGTTAGGGTTAGTAGTAGTGGCCCTTCATTGTCCAACTCTCTGGTGTTTAGGGTTAGTAGTAGTGGCCCTTCACTGTCCAACTCTCTGGTGGTTAGGGTTAGTAGTAGTGGCCCTTCACTGTCCAACTCTCTGGTGGTTAGGGTTAGTAGTAGTGGCCCTTCACTGTCCAACTCTCTGGTGGGTAGTAGTAGTGGCCCGTCACTGTCCAACTCTCTGGGGGTTAGGGTTAGTAGTAGTGGCCCTTCACTGTCCAACTCTCTGGTGGTTAGTAGTAGTGGCCCTTCACTGTCCAACTCTCTGGTGGTTAGGGTTAGTAGCAGTGGCCCTTCACTGTCCAACTCTCTGGTGGTTAGGGTTAGTAGTAGTGGCCCTTCACTGTCCAACTCTCTGGGATTAGTAGTAGTGGCCCTTCACTGTCCAACTCTCTGGGATTAGTAGTAGTGGCCCTTCACTGTCCAACTCTCTGGTGGTTAGGGTTAGCAGTAGTGGCCCTTCACTGTCCAACTCTCTGGTGGTTAGGGTTAGTAGTAGTGGCCCTTCACTGTCCAACTCTCTGGTGGTTAGGGTTAGTAGTAGTGGCCCTTCACTGTCCAACTCTCTGGGGGTTAGGGTTAGTAGTAGTGGCCCTTCACTGTCCAACTCTCTGGTGGTTAGGGTTAGTAGTAGTGGCCCTTCACTGTCCAACTCTCTGGGGTTTAGGGTTAGTTGTAGTGGCCCTTCACTGTCCAACTCTCTGGGGGTTAGGGTTGGTAGTAGTGGCTCTTCACTGTCCAACTCTCTGGTGGTTAGTAGTAGTGGCCCTTCACTGTCCAACT
Source organism: Salvelinus fontinalis (assembly GCF_029448725.1). Taxonomy (NCBI): domain Eukaryota; kingdom Metazoa; phylum Chordata; class Actinopteri; order Salmoniformes; family Salmonidae; genus Salvelinus; species Salvelinus fontinalis. The sequence goes on from NW_026600228.1 coordinate 483,945, forward strand.
CTCTGGTGGTTAGGGTTAGTAGTAGTGGCCCTTCACTGTCCCGGTAGTAGTGGAGTTAACAAACATGATTAAATGAGTTAAAGTTGGTTAATTTCATATTCAGCACATTATTACTTTGTAGGGAAACACCAGTGGGTATGAGTCTGGCAACACCAGAGTGGGTTTGGCACTGGCAACACCAGAGTGGGTTTGGTACTAGCAACACCAGAGTGGGTTTGGTACTGGCATCACCAGAGTGGGTTTGGTACTGGCAACACCAGAGTGGGTTTGGTACTGGAAACACCAGAGTGGGTTTGGTACTGGCATCACCAGAGTGGGTTTGGTACTGGCAACACCAGAGTGGGTTTGGTACTGGCAACACCAGAGTGGGTTTGGTACTGGCATCACAAGAGTGGGTTTGGTACTGGCAACACCAGAGTGGGTTTGGTACTGGCAACACCAGAGTGGGTTTGGTACTGGCAACACCAGAGTGGGTTTGGTACTGGCATCACCAGAGTGGGTTTGGTACTGGCATCACCAGAGTGGGTTTGGTACTGGCATCACCAGAGTGGGTTTGGTACTGGCAACACCAGAGTGGGTTTGGTACTGGCAACACCAGCGTGGGTTTGGTACTGGCAACACCAGAGTGGGTTTGGTACTGGCAACACCAGAGTGGGTTTGGTACTGGCATCACCAGCATGGGTTTGGTACTGGCATCACCAGAGTGGGTTTGGTACTGGCAACACCAGAGTGGGTTTGGTACTGGCAACACCAGAGTGGGTTTGGTACTGGCAACACCAGAGTGGGTTTGGTACTGGCATCACCAGAGTGGGTTTGGTACTGGCATCACCAGAGTGGGTTTGGTACTGGCATCACCAGCATGGGTTTGGTACTGGCATCACCAGAGTGGGTTTGGTACTGGCAACACCAGAGTGGGTTTGGTACTGGCAACACCAGAGTGGGTTTGGTACTGGCAACACCAGAGTGGGTTTGGTACTGGCAACACCAGAGTGGGTTTGGTACTGGCAACACCAGAGTGGGTTTGGTACTGGAAACACCAGAGTGGGTTTGGTACTGGCAACACCAGAGTGGGTTTGGTACTGGCATCACCAGAGTGGGTTTGGTACTGGCAACACCAGAGTGGGTTTGGTACTGGCAACACCAGAGTGGGTTTGGTACTGGCAACACCAGAGTGGGTTTGGTACTGGCAACACCAGAGTGGGTTTGGTACTGGCATCACCAGAGTGGGTTTGGTACTGGCATCACCAGAGTGGGTTTGGTACTGGCAACACCAGAGTGGGTTTGGTACTGGCAACACCAGAGTGGGTTTGGTACTGGCATCACCAGAGTGGGTTTGGTACTGACAACACCAGAGTGGGTTAGATTCCAGGGTGGGTTAGATTCCAGCGTGGGACATAAACTGAAAAGATGTGTTTACTGTAAATCACTTAATATAAGTCAACTGTTCAAGTTGCTGCTATATGCTAATTCAGCACCTACATATTCCTGAATATATTGATATATTGATGGGTTTGAGCCTGGATACCCTGTAGACCTGCTACTACTGACCAGGGTGAATGGGGGATCATTTTACTGGATTACATTTACCCTTAAAACAATGGTTTAGAATTATATTCAACTTTCCATATCATTTCAGTCACAAAAAAATCTAGGAATTGTGATGTTATGTATGTCACATAATAATCAGAATGGCATCAACTATTTGCTCATTTTACCTAAATCATTTGTCTAACTAAACGAGGCATGACCCTCCTAAACACAACATACAGCGTGTGAATATTGACTTGAATAACTTCTCTTCCCGACACAGTCCTTCCACGGCTGTCATTCAATTAGCTGACTCTATTGCGCCGATTCATTCATTCTCCCACGTTAACCCCTACACTACCGCACCCCAACTCCCCCTAACCTTAACCCATTCATCCTATCACTGGATTACAACACAGATGTTCAGGGATCCAGAGCAGCGGGACAATCTGGCTATTTACCCTAGCGGACAGGGCAGGCCAGGGAGAGTGCGTGGGGGGGAGTGCCGGTGGACCCAAGCCACATCCCGGCTCCACAACACCTATTGTCCCGGCTGGGGGAACGCATTCAACATTGATCTGTGCTAACCTTTATGCTCCACATGAAATGCGAAAGACAACAAAGACGTGAGGGAGAGCAGAGGAGTGACACACCAGTAATGGGGAGAGGAGAGAATTGATTGTTCCACTAATGCAGGGATGGGCTCCGAGGCGGGCACATTCGCTAAAAGCTCCCTGCCACGGCGGACGGAACGAAGGCTGATTAGTTCTCAGGAAACACTGATTTATTTAGGCTAATCAACCATCCCTATTTACTAACATGTTTAGACGTGTATCTTACTAAGATACAATCTAACAACAAATGAAATTAACCATTGGATAACACGTATAGGTAGTCGCCTACCTATCCAACCTAACGCCAATAACGAATAAAATATCTCGTTTCACAATCACAATGAAGGTGCAATTTCGCTGGTCATATTCTGTTGATCAGTACCAAAGTCCACTGTGTGAGTATGTGAAAGTTTACATCTTATTCTCATTGCTTACATGCCTATACACCGTAACGACCCCCCAACACAATGTGAGAAACGCTGTTCTCCCGTGCGCGTTAAACCAACAATCAGGGCTCATCCATCATATCTTATCTGCGCCACAGTAATAGAACAATAGTGAACTATTTTCTTCTCTGTAAATATAATGATGTTCATTTGCTCATCTATCCATGAGAGGACAACAAACCAATTACGCTCTTACTTTATTCACTCCAACAATAAAGTGCTGTTATCTGAAATCTATTGTGAATTCTGTACCAATCTATTATATAGGACAAAAACTAGAGCCAAACAAATGTAGACTAGATAATTAACAGGAAGTCCAATGCCCAATCAGAAGAAAATATATTTTAACAAACCCATTTGACGCACTTTTCAAACGGTTTATTATGAACACTAATAACCTACCTTATGGTTCCAAAATGATTCATGAAAGCGTATTGCAGATCTCCTTCCAATCCCAATGAAGGCTATATTCCCTATAACGTTCATCCATTATAATAATTCCATTTGGTGGAGTTATAAACGTATATAATTCCTTATTCCCAGGGCCATATGGTCTCCACACTTCTCTTTTCCAGTCGCGGACCGCGGACATTAATTCAGAGTCGCGGACTCCTCTCTCTCTGCGTCCTTGGGCCCGGCTCAATGCTCACTGATCTTCAAAGCTCAACCGTGATCAAATAGCACTACAGTCCCCTCGTACCTTCACTCCCCACCCCCCCTTTACTATTAACTTTAAAACCAGAGGGAAAACGTAAATAAGAGAGGTGCGCATTCCGTTCAGCACTGAGCGCGCACATAGAACAAATCAGGCAAAAGAGATACAAGCAGAACGATAATGTTTCATAAACTATGATTATATAGGCTGCAGCCCATACGAAGAAAGCCCATGTATAAATAGCCCGGTCGACAACTATTTCTGTAGTATTCACCACTTGTGCAGGGCAGCCCTACAAGCCGACTCAGTTTGCAACAAATACAACCTTTCCCCTTCAGTTTGCAAGGGCACTTTCGCTGCTCGTTGCTGATTTAAAGAATAAACTCACCTCATCGGGTATATATTTTTTTAATCCTTTTACGTTTCTATACAATCACAAAATCACGAATAGTCCAACTGGTCGCTGTTAGCTTGCAGTGGGCAGCCAGAAAAACAATCTAATGCACGGCAAATGGTGTAACTCGATCCATACTGAGTCAATCCATCACACAGCGCTCTGCCTGTCTTCCAATAGGCCGCGCTCTCGCTTCAGTCCCTCCCACATCTCTCTCCCTCTCCGCGTCTCTCTCTCCAGGGCTGTGGGTTTTGGCGACTCTCCCTCCCCGACCGCTTTCTTTCCTACGAGAGAGAAAGAGAAAAGAAAGAGAAGAGAAAGGCCCCCACCTTCCCACATGACCCTGCCTTGCCCCCCTCTCCTTTCTCCCATCCCCCACAGCCAGCAAGTGAAGCCCGTTGGTAAATCTTTTCAGCAGAATTGTTTTTGGAGGCGGAAAGGGGGACTTGCTGAGAAAGGAACTATCTTTAAACCATTTAACTCCAGTCTGCTATACTGGATTTACAGATAGCCTAATGCTATGACTTTTCTACACCAACTTGCAGTTGTTGAGTGCAATAGACCAAATGCATTTTTAATTATATGAAACTTAGACATAGTTTTTCATGCACTTTACCCATGTGTACCCTTTCTGACGTTCCACAAATGGATCCCACAGTTAATCTGTGCATCACGCAACGATGCTGATGGATTTAAACGTTTTTCTTTAACACACCAGTAAGTAATGCCCTGATCTAACAACAATGCACACACACACAAATGCAGAACCCAGCGCTGCACTGAACTGAACAATTGGTATGGTCTATGGTAATAAATTCTTACAATTTGTTCCATTAACCCAGTTTGTCAGTGAGAATCACATCAGAGGGATAACGAAGGCTAGCTAGGCGGAGAAGAGGGTCGAGGAGTGGAGAGGAGGGTTGTGGATGGGGAGAGGAGGGGAGAGATACAGACAGAGAGATGCACTGGAAGTAGACACAAATACAGTTACAGTCTATCAGAACTGAAGGAAATCCCCCACAAGCCCTTACATTACTCAGACCCCAGGACTCACTGACTCAATGTCTATGACATGGCTCACATACTCCTATACCATGCTTCAGTCACTCCTATAAGATGCTTCAGTCACTCCTTTAACATGTTTCAGTCACTCATATAACATGCCTCACACACTCCTATTAGATGCTTGAGTCACTCCTATAACATGTTTCAGTCACTCATATAATATTCCTCACACTCTCCTATAAGATGTTTCAGTCACTCCTATAACATGCTTCAGTCACTCCTATAACATGCCTCATACACTCCTATAACATGCTTCAGTCACTCCTATAACATGCCCCACACACTCTTATAACATGCTTCAGTCACTCCTATAACATGCTTCAGTCACTCATAAAACATGCTTCAGTCACTCCTATAACGTGCTTCAGTCACTCATCAAATCTGCAAGACTGTTCAAGCAGCGGATGATTCTCAATGCACATTTGGAGAATCAGAATGTGTGTCTGTTTGAGTGTGTGGGTCTCTCTCTCTCTCTATGTGTGTGTACAGTATGTGGTGTGTGTGTGAGAGAGAGAGGGAGAGAGAGAGTGGGAGAGGGAGCGAGACAGAAAAAGAGATATAGGGAGCTGGGAGGGGAGTGAACGTCCTTATTGACCGTGTCAAGTCATTCTAGGGCCACTTACCCAAACAGTGGCCGTCCATTTGCAACACGTTAGTAGATGGTACGGCAGCAGGTAGCCTAGTGGTTAGAGGGTTGAGCCAGAAACCGGAAGGCTGCTAGATTGTATCCCTGAGCTGACAAGGTAAAAATCTGTCTGCTGCCCCTGAACAAGGCAGTTCCTAGGCCGTCATTGTAAATAACAATTTGTTCTTTAACGGACTTGCCTAGTTAAATAAAGGTTAAATAACATTTAAAAAATAAATGTATGTAAACCCCCCTCACACATACTCTGCCCCCCCACAAACACGGACCTCCCCCTCACACACACTCTGCCCCCCCACATCCCCCCACCTACCTACTCACACACACTCTGCCACCCCACACACACACTCTGTCCCCCACACACACATTATTCTCCCCACCCCCCCTCACACACACACACTCTGCCCCCCACCTCCCCCTCACACACACTCTGCCCCCCCACCTCCCCCCTCCTACCCACTCACACACACTCTGCCACCCCCCACACACACTCTGTCCCCCCCACACACATTATTCTCCCCCCCCTCACACACACACACACTCTGCCCCCCACCTACCCCTCACACACACTCTGCCCCCCCCCACACACACACTCTGCCCCCCCACCTACGCCCTCACACACACTCTGACCCCTACCTCCCCCCTCACACACACACACACTCTGACACACCACCCCCCCTCCTCGCACACACACTATGCCCCCCACTTCCCCCCTCACACACACTCTGCCCCCCTACCTTCCCACACACATACTCTGCCGAACTACCTCCCTACCACTCACACACTCTGGCCCCCCCATTAGTAACTGTGGAGGTGGTATTTCCATGTGAATGGTTTGACAGGAAGAGCTAGTTTACACTGTTGATGTGTCTGATCCCATGCTGGCTCTCTGGCCACTGATTCACTCTCTCCACTGATTCACTCACTCCACTGTTTCACTCTCTCCACTGTTTCACTTTCTCCACTGATTCACTCTCTCCACTGATTCACTCTCTCCACTGATTTACTCTCTCCACTGTTTCACTCTCTCCACTGATTCACTTTCTCCACTGTTTCACTTTCTCCACTGATTCACTCTCACCACTGTTTCACTTTCTCCACTGATTCACTCTCTCCACTGATTCACTCTCTCCACTGATTCACTCTCTCCACTGATTCACTCTCTCCACTGATTCACTCTCTCCACTGTTTCACTCTCTCCACTGATTCACTCTCTCCACTGATTCACTCTCTCCACTGTTTCACTCTCTCCACTGATTCACTCTCTCCACTGATTCACTCTCTCCAATGATTCACTCTCTCCACTGTTTCACTCTCTCCACTGATTCACTCTCTCCACTGTTTCACTCTCTCTACTGATTCACTCTCTCCACTGTTTCACTCTCTCCACTGTTTCACTCTCTCTACTGATTCACTCTCTCCACTGATTCACTCTCTCCACTGATTCACTCTCTCCACTGTTTCACTCTCTCCACTGTTTCACTCTCTCCACTGATTCACTCTCTCCACTGATTCACTCTCTTCACTGTTTCACTCTCTCCACTGATTCACTCTCTCCACTGTTTCACTCTCTCCACTGATTCACTCTCTCCACTGATTCACTCTCTCCACTGTTTCACTCTCTCCACTGATTCACTCTCTCCACTGATTCACTCTCTCCACTGATTCACTCTCTCCACTGATTAACTCTCTCCACTGTTTCACTCTCTCCACTGTTTCACTCTCTCCACTGATTCACTCTCTCCACTGATTCACTCTATCCACTGATCCACTCTCTCCACTGTTTCACTCTCTCCACTGATTCACTCTCTCCACTGATTCACTCTCTCCACTGTTTCACTCTCTCCACTGATTCACTCTCTCCACTGTTTCACTCTCTCCACTGATTCACTCTCTCCACTGATTCACTCTCTCCACTGATTCACTCTCTCCACTGATTCACTCTCTCCACTGATTCACTCTCTCCACTGTTTCACTCTCTCCACTGATTCACTCTCTCCACTGATTCACTCTCTCCACTGTTTCACTCTCTCCACTGATTCACTCTCTCCACTGTTACATATCAAGACTGTTTCAAAGACAGCTTTTTTCCATCTACGTAACATTTCAAAAATCTGACATTTTCTGTCCAAATATTATGCAGAAAAATGTATCCATGCTTTTGTTACTTCTAGGTTAGACTACTGCAATGCTCTACTTTCCGTCTACCCGGTGTCACGCCCTCTATTTGGTTAGGTCAGGGTGTGATGTGGGGTGGACATTCTATGTTGTGTATTTCTTTGTGTTTGGCCCAAGTGTGGTTCCCAATCAGAGGCAGCTGTCTATCATTGTCTCTGATTGGGAATCATACTTAGGCAGCCTGTTTTCCCACCTATGTTGTGGGATCTTGTTTTTGTACAGCTCTTGTAGCCTACGGAACGGTACGTTCATTTTGGTTTGTTATTTTGTTGCTGGTTCTCATTAAATAAGCATGATGACCACAAATTACGCTGCGCCTTGGTCTCCTTCAAACAACCCACGTGTAACGGTTGTCGTCGGTGGAAGAAGGAGAGGACCAAAGCGCAGCGTGGTTAGTGTTCATCTTAATTTAATAATAAACCAAAAACTGAACACTTCAAAATACAAAACAACAAAATTGAAAACCGAAACAGTTCTATCTGGTGCAGACACACAAAGACTGTAAACAACCACCCACCAAACCCAACACAAAACAGGCTACCTAAATATGGTTCCCAATCAGAGACAATGACTAACACCTGCCTCTGATTGAGAACCATATCAGGCCAAACACAGAAATAGAAAAACATAGATAAACAAACATAGACTGCCCACCCCAACTCATGCCCTGACCATACTAAATAAAGACAAAAACAAAGGAAATATAGCTCAGAACGTGACAGCACGTTGCATCCGGATAAAGCACTAAATAAACTTCAGTTAGTGCTAAATACGGCTGCTAGAATCCTGACTAGAACCCCAAAATTTGATCATATTACTCCAGTGCTAGCCTCCCTACACTGGCTTCCTGTTAAGGCAAGGGTTGATTTCAAGGTTTTACTGCTAACCTACAAAGCATTACATGGGCTTGCTCCTACCTATCTTTCCGATTTGGTCCTGCCGTACATACCTACACGTACGCTACGGTCACAAGACGCAGGCCTCCTAATTGTCCCTAGAATTTTAAGCAAACAGCTGGAGGCAGGGCTTTCTCCTATAGAGCTTCATTTTTTTGGAATGGTCTGCCTACCTATGTGAGAGACGCAGACTCGGTCTCAACCTTTAAGTCTTTATTGAAGACTCATCTCTTCAGTAGGTCCTATGATTGAGTGTAGTCTGGCCCAGGAGAGTGAAGGTGAACGGAAAGGCACTGGAGCAACGAACCGCCCTTGCTGTCTCTGCCTGGCGTGTTCCCCTCTCTCAACTGGGATTCTCTGCCTCTAACCCTATTACAGGGGCTGAGTCACTGGCTTACTGGTGCTCTTCCATGCCGTCCCTAGGAGGGGTGCATCACTTGAGTGGGTTGAGTCACTGACGTGGTCTTCCTGTCTGGGTTGGCGCCCCCCTTTGGGTTGTGCCGTGGTGGAGATCTTTGTGGGCTATACTCGGCCTTGTCTCAGGATGGTACGTTGGTGATTGAAGGTATCCCTCTAGTGGTGTGGGGGCTGTGCTTTGGCAAAGTGGGTGGGATTATATCCTGCCTGTTTGGCCCTGTTCGGGGGTATCATCGGATGGGGCCACAGTGTCTGCTGACCCCTCATGTCTCAGCCTCCAGTATTTATGCTGCAGTAGTTTATGTGTCGGGGGGCTAGGGTCAGTCTGTTATATCTGGAGTACTTCTCCTTTCTTATCCGGTGTCCTGTGTGAATTTAAGTATGCTCTCTCTAATTCTTTCTTTCTTTCTTTCTTTCTTTCTTTCTTTCTTTCTTTCTTTCTTTCTTTCTTTCTTTCTTTCTTTCTTTCTTTCTTTCTTTCTTTCTTTCTTTCTTTCTCTCTTGGAGGACCTGAACCCTAGGACCATGCCTCAGGACTACCTGGCATGATGACTCCTTGCTGTCCCCAGTCCACCTGGCCGTGCTGCTGCTCCAGTTTCAACTGTTCTGCCTGCAGCTATGGAACCCTGACCTGTTCACTGGACATGCTACCTGTCCCAGACCTGCTGTTTTCAACTCTCTAGAGACAGCAGGAGCGGTAGAGATACTCTCAATGATCGGCTATGAAAAGCCAACTGACATTTACTCCTGAGGTGCTGACTTGTTGCACCCTCGACAACTACTGTGATTATTATTATTTGACCATGCTGGTCATTTATGAACATTTGAACATCTTGGCCATGTTCTGTTATAATCTCCACTCGGCACAGCCAGAAGAGGACTGGCCACCCCTCATAGCCTGGTTCCTCTCTATGTTTTTTGCTAGGTTTTGGCCTTTCTAGGGAGTTTTTCCTAGCCACCGTGCTTCTACACCTGCATTGTTTGCAGGTGTAGAAGCACCCTGTCTGTCTCCAGTGGTGCAAAGTACTTAAGTAAAAATACTTTAAAGTACTACTCAAGTAGTTTTTTTGAGTATCTGTACTTTACTTTACTATGTATATATTTGACAACTTTTACTTCACTACATTCCTAAAGAAAAGTATATATTTTTTAATCCATACATTTTCCCTGACACCCAAAAGTACTCGTTACATTTTGAATGCTTAGCAGGACAGAAAATGGTTCAATTCAAACATTTATCAAGAGAACATCCCTGGTCATCCCTACAGCCTCTGATCTGGGGGACTCATTCAACACAAATGCTTTGTTTGTAAATGATGTCTGAGTGTTGATGTGTGCGCCTGGCTATATGTAAATAAAAAAACAAGATAAATGTGCCATCTGGTTTGCTTAATAAAAGGCCATTTTAATTATTCATACTTTTACTTTTAATACTTAAGTATATTTGACCAATTGTATTTAAGTGTATTTAAAACTTAAGTGTATTTAAAACCAAATACTTTTAGACTTTTACTCAAGTAGTATTATACTGGGGGACTTTCACTTTCATTTTCCATTAAGGTATCTTTACTTTTACTCAAGTATGACAATTGGGTACTTTTTCCACCATTGTCTGTATCTCTACCAGTAACCTGTCTGTATCTCTACCAGTACCCTGTCTGACTCTCTACCAGTACCCTGTCTGACTCTACCAGTACCCTGTCTGAATCTCTACCAGTACCCTGTCTGTCTCTACCAGTACCCATTCTCTATCTCTACCAGTACCCTGTCTGTCTCTACCAGTACCCATTCTCTATCTCTACCAGTACCCTGTCTGTATCTCACCAGTACCCTGTCTGTATCTCTACCAGTACCCTGTCTGTATCTCTACCAGTACCCTGTCTGTGTCTCTACCAGTACCCATTCTCTATCTCTACCAGTAACCTGTCTGTATCTCTACCAGTACCCTGTCTGTGTCTCTACCAGTCCCCTGTCTGAATCTCTTCCAGTACCCTTTCTGTATGTCTACCAGTACTTTGTCTGTATCTCTACCAGTACCCTGTCTGACTCTACTAGTACCCTGTCTGTATGTCTACCAGTACTTTGTCTGTATCTCTACCAGTACCCTGTCTGACTCTACTAGTACCCTTTCTGTATCTCTACCAGTATCCTTTCTGTATCTCTACCAGTACCCTGTCTGACTCTACTAGTACCCTGTCTGACTCTACCAGTACCCTTTCTCTATCTCTACCAGTACCCTGTCTGTATCTCTACCAGTACCCTGTCTGTCTCTACCAGTACCCTGTCTGTATCTCTACCAGTACCCTGTCTGACTCTACTAGTACCCTTTCTGTATCTCTACCAGTATCCTTTCTGTATCTCTACCAGTACCCTGTCTGACTCTACTAGTACCCTGTCTGTATCTCTACCAGTAACCTGTCTATCTCTACTAGTACCCTGTCTGTCTCTACCAGTACCCTTTCTCTATCTCTTCCAGTACCCTTTCTGTATGTCTACCAGTACTTTGTCTGTATCTCTACCAGTACCCTGTCTGACTCTACCAGTACCCTGTCTGTCTCTACCAGTACCCTTTCTCTATCTCTACCAGTACCCTGTCTGTATCTCTACCAGTATCCTTTCTGTATCTCTACCAGTACCCTGTCTGACTCTGCCAGTACCCTGTCTGTATCTCTACCAGTAACCTGTCTATCTCTACTAGTACCCTGTCTGTCTCTACCAGTAACCTGTCTATCTCTACTAGTACCCTGTCTGTCTCTACTAGTACCCTGTCTGTCTCTACCAGTACCCTGTCTGTATCTCTACCAGTACCCTGTCTGTCTCTACCAGTACCCTGTCTGTATCTCTACCAGTACCCTGTCTGTATCTCTACCAGTACCCTGTCTGTATCTCTACCAGTACCCTGTCTGACTCTACTAGTACCCTTTCTGTATCTCTACCAGTATCCTTTCTGTATCTCTACCAGTACCCTGTCTGACTCTACTAGTACCCTGTCTGTATCTCTACCAGTAACCTGTCTATCTCTACTAGTACCCTGTCTGTCTCTACCAGTACCCTTTCTCTATCTCTTCCAGTACCCTTTCTGTATGTCTACCAGTACTTTGTCTGTATCTCTACCAGTACCCTGTCTGACTCTACCAGTACCCTGTCTGTCTCTACCAGTACCCTTTCTCTATCTCTACCAGTACCCTGTCTGTATCTCTACCAGTATCCTTTCTGTATCTCTACCAGTACCCTGTCTGACTCTGCCAGTACCCTGTCTGTATCTCTACCAGTACCCTGTCTGTATCTCTACCAGTACCCTGTCTGTATCTCTACCAGTACCCTGTCTGTGTCTCTACCAGTATCCTTTCTGTATCTCTACCAGTACCCTGTCTGACTCTACCAGTACCCATTCTCTATCTCTACTAGTACCCTGTCTGTCTCTACCAGTACCCTGTCTGTATCTCACCAGTACCCTGTCTGTATCTCTACCAGTACCCTGTCTGTATCTCTACCAGTACCCTGTCTGTGTCTCTACCAGTACCCATTCTCTATCTCTACCAGTACCCTGTCTGTATCTCTTCCAGTACCCTGTGTGCATCTCTACCAGTACCCTGTCTGTATCTCTACCAGTACCCTGTCTGTATCTCTACCAGTACCCTGTCTGTATCTCTACCAATACCCTTTCTCTATCTCTACCAGTACCCTGTCTGTATCTCTACCAGTAACCTGTCTGTATCTCTACCAGTACCCTGTCTGTGTCTCTACCAGTCCCCTGTCTGAATCTCTTCCAGTACCCTTTCTGTATGTCTACCAGTACTTTGTCTGTATCTCTACCAGTACCCTGTCTGTCTCTACCAGTACCCTTTCTCTATCTCTACCAGTACCCTGTCTGTATCTCTACCAGTACCCTGTCTGTCTCTACCAGTACCCTGTCTGTATCTCTACTAGTACCCTGTCTGTATCTCTACCAGTACCCTGTCTGTCTCTACCAGTACCCTTTCTCTATCTCTTCCAGTACCCTTTCTGTATCTCTACCAGTATCCTTTCTGTATCTCTACCAGTACCCTGTCTGACTCTACTAGTACCCTGTCTGTATCTCTACCAGTAACCTGTCTATATCTACTAGTACCCTGTCTGTCTCTACCAGTACCCTTTCTCTATCTCTTCCAGTACCCTTTCTGTATGTCTACCAGTACTTTGTCTGTATCTCTACCAGTACCCTGTCTGACTCTACCAGTACCCTGTCTGTCTCTACCAGTACCCTTCCTCTATCTCTACCAGTACCCTGTCTGTATCTCTACCAGTACCCTGTCTGTATCTCTACCAGTATCCTTTCTGTATCTCTACCAGTACCCTGTCTGACTCTACTAGTACCCTGTCTGTATCTCTACCAGTAACCTGTCTATCTTTACTAGTACCCTGTCTGTCTCTACCAGTACCCTTTCTCTATCTCTTCCAGTACCCTGTCTGTATCTCTACCAGTACCCTGTCTGTATCTCTACCAGTATCCTTTCTGTATCTCTACTAGTACCCTGTCTGTCTCTACCAGTACCCTTTCTCTATCTCTTCCAGTACCCTGTCTGTATCTCTACCAGTACCCTGTCTGTATCTCTACCAGTATCCTTTCTGTATCTCTACCAGTACCCTGTCTGACTCTACTAGTACCCTGTCTGTATCTCTACCAGTAACCTGTCTATCTCTACTAGTACCCTGTCTGTCTCTACCAGTACCCTTTCTCTATCTCTACCAGTACCCTGTCTGTATCTCTACCAGTACCCTGTCTGTCTCTACCAGTACCCTGTCTGTATCTCTACTAGTACCCTGTCTGTATCTCTACCAGTACCCTGTCTGTATCTCTACCAGTATCCTTTCTGTATCTCTACCAGTACCCTGTCTGACTCTGCCAGTACCCTGTCTGTATCTCTACCAGTACCCTGTCTATGTCTACCAGTATCCTTTCTGTATCTCTACCAGTACCCTGTCTGACTCTACCAGTACCCTGTCTGTATCTCTACCAGTACCCTGTCTGTATCTCTACCAGTACCCTGTCTGTATCACTACCAGTACCCTGTCTGTATCTCCCAGTCAGTTTCCTGTCTGTCTCTACCAGTCAGTTTCCTGTCTGTCTCTACCAGTCAGTTTCCTGTCTGTCTCCACCAGTCAGTTTCTGTCTGTTTCTACCAGTCAGTTTCCTGTCTGTCTCTACCAGTCAGTTTCCTGTCTGTCTCCACCAGTCAGTTTCTGTCTGTTTCTACCAGTCAGTTTCCTGTCTGTCTCCACCAGTCAGTTTCTGTCTGTCTCCACCAGTCAGTTTCTGTCTGTCTCCACCAGTCAGTTTCCTGTCTGTCTCCACCAGTCAGTTTCTGTCTGTTTTTTACCAGTCAGTTTCCTGTCTGTCTCTACCAGTCAGTTTCCTGTCTGTCTCCACCAGTCAGTCTCCTGTCTGTCTAGTAAACTGTCTGCTCCCCAGATGCTGGTCAGATTGCTGTGTCAGCATGGAGGAAGGAGAGGCACCTGTCCTCATTGTCAGGATTGATGTAGGGATGGATTAATGTGTCCAATGTTGGTGGAAGGGAGAGATTGATGTATTGATGGTGCTAGATGGACAGGAGTAGGTCGGGTGGGAATGGATGGATGGAGGGTGGGGGAGGATGGACAGATGACAGACGGAGAAAGTGGTGCTTCCAAGCCCTTGTGTGTCCGAGAGAAGGGAGAGGGTGGTGGGGTGACCGTCGGGGGTGTGCAGGGGCCTGAGACTTAGGGGGTGTGGGACCTGTGTCCTCAGAGGTGTGTGGGATGTCCTTAGGGGGTATATAGGGCTTCGCCAGGGGCCAGAGGGCCACACCCCCGACGGGCTGGTCCAGGGTCCAGAGGGCCACCATTGCAAACAGATTTATAGACAGAAATGCCTCCACAGATGGCCCAGGGCTTATTCCTGTGGGGCTTGAGGTAGAAGCTGGGGTATGGAGATGGGGCTCTGAGGTAGGGCCTGGAGGCAGGGCTGGGGCTGAGCTGTGGCTTGATGCTGGGGCTGGGGTTGGGGTATAGGGCTGCTGGGGTATATGGCTGGGGCTAGGCCTTGATACTGAGGCCTGAGGTAGAGGCTGAGAATGAGTTAGTAGCTGGCTGTACAAGGCTGGGGATACATAAATGATATTAGCTGAATTAATCCATTCAAAAGATTACGTGTTGACCAGGTTATGTTAAAGACAAGGTTACAGTGAGGTTAATTCCCAGCCAGCAGGGTGAGGCTGTGTACCTGTCTGAGCTGTGGTCTCTGTCTGACTCCTGAGTCACTGTCTGAACCAGCTGTATCTTACCCGACAACACAGGTAGAGGCACATTAAATGTTCCAGAACACTCAAATGATATCCCAAAAATCTGAGAGGAACTAAGCTGACAGAATAGCAGATGGAAGGTATAGGTTTGGCAGTTGAGATATGACATGGGAAATATGGCCATTCACCAAGCAGATGGAAGGTATAGGTTTGGCAGTTGAGATATGACATGGGAAATATGGCCATTCACCAAGCAGATGGAAGGTATAGGTTTGGCAGTTGAGATATGACATGGGAAATATGGCCATTCACCAAGCAGATGGAAGGTATAGGTTTGGCAGTTGAGATATGACATGGGAAATATGGCCATTCACCAAGCAGATGGAAGGTATAGGTTTGGCAGTTGAGATTTGACATGGGAAATATGGCCATTCACCAAGCAGATGGAAGGTATAGGTTTGGCAGTTGAGATTTGACATGGGAAATATGGCCATTCACCAAGCAGATGGAAGGTATAGGTTTGGCAGTTGAGATTTGACATGGGAAATATGGCCATTCACCAAGCAGATGGAAGGTATAGGTTTGGCAGTTGAGATATGACATGGGAAATATGGCCATTCACCAAGCAGATGGAAGGTATAGGTTTGGCAGTTGAGATTTGACATGGGAAATATGGCCATTCACCAAGCAGATGGAAGGTATAGGTTTGGCAGTTGAGATTTGACATGGGAAATATGGCCATTCACCAAGCAGATGGAAGGTATAGGTTTGGCAGTTGAGATTTGACATGGGAAATATGGCCATTCACCAAGCAGATGGAAGGTATAGGTTTGGCAGTTGAGATTTGACATGGGAAATATGGCCATTCACCAAGCAGATGGAAGGTATAGGTTTGGCAGTTGAGATTTGACATGGGAAATATGTCCATTCACCAAGCAGATGGAAGGTATAGGTTTGGCAGTTGAGATTTGACATGGGAAATATGTCCATTCACCAAGCAGATGCTTCTATCCAAAACAATAACAGCACCAACTAGCTGAGCTACAGGACCACATCTTTACCCCCAAAATAAATAGTACTTTTACCTTATCGTGTATTTTATATCACAGTGAGTGGTCTCTCAGATGGTTCTCTATGGGTTCTCTATGGGAGGCTAGAGGCCTCTCTCCTGACCTCTGCTGACCTGGGCCCAGTTTCCCAAAATCATCTGAAGGCTAAATTCATCGTTAGAACCTTCGTAAGAGCATTGTTAAATCTCCGAGATGTTTCCCAAAATCATTGTTATTAACGTTGCACTTGAAAACGCTTAGCATTTTACCCCCTGCCTCAGACAGCTCGTAGAACAGCTAAGTGTGTCGTTAGATGCTTTTTGCCCTACCGCGTCACTTTATAAACAGAAGATCTCTACTAAACATAGAATCACATGGTTTATCCTTCTTTCTGTGAACACCAATAATGTCTGAACAAAGTTGACTACAAATTAAAAGTTGCCAAATGTCTTTGCAATTGATACAAACAAGCAACGTATGAAAATATGCTTCAAATTCAAACCGAGATGACTGCATTAAAATATAAAGAGTAAGCTATAGGCCCATTTCAGTCACATTGAAATACATTTCATGTTCATTCAATTGAGTTATATTTTTCTACTTGTTGGTTACTGTCTGTAATTTGTCTCAAAATAATTAAGGGTGTGTAGACTAACATGTGATCAAGGATGTGCCAAATTGTTGATTTAGTGCATTTTTATTGGATAATCATTAGAATAAGCCGCCTCAATATTTGCAGCAGTAGGTGGAAATATCTCTAAGAGTTGATCCATTGTCAGTATTGTGAAAAAATGATAATGTTAAGGAAAGATTTGAATGAAGAGAGCTGATCCAAGAGCAGCACTTAATTTTCTTTCGATCCTATCAGTATCAACACATGCTCCAACGACACACATTGCGAGCGCTCTCTCTGCCTGGTGTTTTGGGAGACACATGTTACATCATCGACCGTTGTAGTGAAGATGCATAGTTAAAACACTCGTAAGCCTAAGTTCCATTGCAATCGGAAATTGGGCCCAGGTCACCATTTGTCACTTAGGATGTATCCCAAATGGCACGCTATATAGTGCCCTGCTTTTGACCAGGGCCCATGCTCTTTTGACCACCAGGGCCCATGCTCTTTTGACCAGGGCCCATGCTCTTTTGACCAGGGCCCATGCACATTTGGGACACACCCTAGTGTTTAGTGCTCCTGAGACCCCCTATCCCTCCACCCTCATGCTCAACCAGTCATTTTGTACCAAAGTTATAATTTCCTTATTTGTCTACACAACTACTACACACCCTGTGAGCTGAGGTTCAGTGAAATGCTACCTACAGTATGTTGTGGATTTTCCCTACTGGTCTTGGTGGTTGGAACCAGGCAGGATGCGATGATGTCACTACGTGGGTTAGAGTTTAGAGAGCAATGGGAAAGTTCAACAGGCTTTAAGGTATTTCAACTTTGCTTTCTTACTGTAAGCATTTGTGAGTGTCTGTGTGGGTAGGTTGTGATGTTACAGTGCTTGTACCCTGATCCTTGGCCAGACCCAGTTTGGATTGATTTGAAACGTTGGAGTTTGACATCAGAACCTGTTTATTTCTGTTAAGCGTTTGACATTTCAGCCTATTCTGCCTAACTACTGCTATCATCATCACTACCATGATTTTGTTAATAAAAGCACTTTTGCACAATATAGTTAGCCTCCTGCTTGCATAATGAATCAGACTGTGATACCAGCATTCTGCTGACACAGTCTGAATTAAAGCACTGCAAACACCAGGAAGGTTTCCTTACAAGCCAGAATGTTGAATAAAGTGACATTTGAACTTACTCGACCGGTTGTCTGTACAGTTGGTCCTTATTCAGGTCGAAATTTGAGACACACTTGCACATTTGAGGCCTGCTGGAGGTCATTTTGCAGGGCTCTGGCAGTGCTCCTCCTTGCACTAAGGCGGAGGTACCGGTCCTGCTGCTGGGTTGTTGCCCTCCTACGGCCTCCTCCACGTCTCCTGATGTACTGGCCTGTCTCCTGGTAGCGCCTCCATGCTCTGGACACTACGCTGACAGACACAGCAAACCTTTTTGCCACAGCTCGCATTGATGTGCCATCCTGGATGAACTGCACTACCTGAGCCACTTGTGTGGGTTGTAGACTCCGTCTCATGCTATCACTAGAGTAGGACAGTGGTCAGTTTGATTTCATAGAAGTGTGATTGACTTGGAGTTACATTGTGTTGTTTAAGTGTTCCCTTTATTTTTTTGAGCAGTGTAGTATATTCCGTAACTAACCTGTTTAGTTATATCTGGGTTTATATAGTATATTCCATAACTAACCTGTTTAGTTATATCTGGGTTTATATAGTATATTCCATAATTAACCTGTTTAGTTATATCTGGGTTTATATAGTATATTCCATAAATGACCAGGATATGAGCATTACAGCCAGTCTGCTGTAATGTGATGAACCAGATGACTGTCACAATGTGACAACAGTGGAACGGTGTCACGATCGTGTACTGGAGAGAATGAGGACCAAGGCGCAGCTGGATAAGAATACATCTTCTCTTTTAATGAAACGAACGAAGATGAACATGGAACGAAAAAACACTATTACAAACAAACAAAATAACAAAACGACCGTGAAGCTACAAACGTTGTGCATAGACAGACAGGCTACAAACGTTCTGACATAGACAATTACCCACAACCAATGAGAGCCTATGGCTACCCTAAATAAGGCTCCCAATCAGAGACAACCGAAATCAGCTGTCTCTAATTGGGAACTCATTCAGGTAACCATAGACTCTCCTAGATAACTAACCACCATAGACAATGCTAAACATCTACACTCAACACAAAACCATATACTACACCCATTAACCCCTTTACCAAATAAACACCCAAAACAACAAAACATAAACATTCCCCATGTCACACCCTGACCTAACTAAAATAATAAAGAAAACAAAGAATAATAAGGCCAGGGCGTGACATAACCCCCCCCTTGAGGCGCGAACTCCGGGCGCACCATACACAGTCTAGGGGAGGGTCTGGGTGGGCTCCCCTCCACGGTGGCGGCTCCGGCTCTGGTCGTAGTCCCCTCGTCACCACAGTACCTAACCACCTCCTAGGCTTTCTCCAAACGACCCCCCTCCACATTAACCCCATTGCATTAAGGGGCAGTTCCGGACTAAAGGACAGTACCAGGGTAAGGGGCAGTACCAGGATAAGGGGCAGTACCAGGGTAAGGGGCAGCACCAGGGTAAGGGGCAGCACCAGGGTAAGGGGCAGCACCAGGGTAAGGGGCAGCTCCAGGGTAAGGGGCAGCTCCAGGGTAAGGGGCAGCTCCGGACTGAGGGACTGCAGCTCCGGACTGAGGGACGGCCCATGGCTGGCTGACAGATCTGGCTGCTCATGGCTGGCTAACGGATCTGGCTGCTCATGGCTGGCTAACTGATCTGGCTGCTCATGGCTGGCTGACGGATCTGGCTGCTCATGGCTGGCTGACGGATCTGGCTGCTCATGGCTGGCTGACGGATCTGGCTGCTCATGGCTGGCTGACGGATCTGGCTGCTCATGGCTAGCTGACGGATCTGGCTGCTCATGGCTAGCTGACGGATCTGGCTGCTCATGGCTAGCTGACGGATCTGGCTGCTCATGGCTAGCTGACGGATCTGGCTGCTCATGGCTAGCTGACGGATCTGGCTGCTCATGGCTAACTGACGGATCTGGCTGCTCATGGCTGGCTGACGGATCTGGCTGCTCATGGCTGGCTGACGGATCTGGCTGCTCATGGCTAGCTGACGGATCTGGCTGCTCATGGCTAGCTGACGGATCTGGCTGCTCATGGCTAGCTGACGGATCTGGCTGCTCATGGCTAGCTGACGGATCTGGCTGCTCATGGCTAGCTGACGGATCTGGCTGCTCATGGCTGGCTGACTGATCTGGCAGATCCTGTCTGGTTGGCGGCTCTGGCAGATCCTGTCTGGTTGGCGGCTCTGGCAGATCCTGTCTGGTTGGCGGCTCTGGCAGATCCTGTCTGGTTGGCGGCTCTGGCAGATCCTGTCTGACGGACGGCTCTAGCGGCTCCTGTCTGGCTGGCGGCTCTAGCGGCTCCTGTCTGGCTGGCGGCTCTAGCGGCTCCTGTCTGGCTGGCGGCTCTAGCGGCTCCTGTCTGGCGGACGGCTCAGTGGGCTCATGGCAGACGGGCGGCTTTGCAGGCTCATGGCAGACGGGCGGCTTTGCAGGCTCATGGCAGACGGATGGCTCAGATGGCGCTGGGGAGACGGATGGCTCAGATGGCGCTGGGGAGACGGATGGCTCAGATGGCGCTTGGCAGACAGGCAGTTCAGTCATTGCAGTGCAGACGGCAGACTCCTGCCGGCTGAGGCGCACTGTAGGCCTGGTGCGTGGTGCCGGGACTGGTGGCACCGGGCTGGGGACACGCATCTCAGGGCTAGTGCGGGAAGCAGCAACAGGACGCACAGGACTCTGGGGACACACAGGAGGCTTGGTGCGTGGTTTAGACACTGGTGGTAAAGGGCTGGAGACACGCACCATATAGCTAGTGCGTGGAGGAGGCACTGGTGGTACTGGGTTGGGGCGGGAAGGTGGCGCCGGAAATACCGGACCGTGCAGGCGTACTGGCTCCCT